>NC_043745.1:5318247-5333247 GCF_902148845.1 Salarias fasciatus
GGTGGTGGTCTCGGTGCTGTATCCGCTGGAGTACTGCAGGGAGTCTCTGTTGCTTTTCTGCTGCTCCATGCTCAGCCCTCTGGTCAGCACCATGGCGAGGTCGCTGGCGGCGGGGGAAACCTCCTCGCCATGCTGAGGACGCACGGACAACAGCAGGCAGTCGTTAACGTGTTCGGTGATTATGAACTCCACTAAACCAAGACTGTTATCATTTCCCATCTAGATGAATGAGGCCGCGTCACGTCTGGTAAACAAGGCCTGGAACATTCAGCAGTCATATGTGTGGTTCTGTGTAGTTTTAGACTGACGGCTGCTGTTTGTTAACCTTGCATAGCAGATGGGCCTGATTCAGTTCCTAAATCCTGCAGATCCCATCTTGTAGCGCTCCATAGACCAATGGTTTCACTCTGATAAAATTTCACCGGCCCAATCAGGGGAAAGAGGCGGGAGCTACGGGAGGAGCGGATGTGACGAAAGACGTGATGACAGCGGGAAGCTCGAAAAAGTTCGAAAACAATGGCGGCGTGCAGAGCGATCTCCGTGGACATGGCAATATCTGCAGTTTTATAAGAAAGCAACTCAGTTTCTTCTTTGAAAGAGGAGCAGAGAACATCACTTCAAGTCTTTTTGTCAGGAAACGATGTCTGCTGCTTCTCAGCAGCAGCGCACGTAAGTACGTCACACCGTGGCTTGATGCGGATTGGTCTGTGGTGAGTGTGTCGCGTGTCAATCAGAACGGTCGTCCAATCGCCAGCTACGGATTGTTTTGAAGGTCCCGCCTCTGAAATCAAATCAGAAGAGCGGCTACCCAGATGGACTTGTGAAATATTTCCGTGGCGGACATATGAAACTGTCCATCTGGTGTGTCAAGTTAGCTGTTTGTCACCGTCTGGAAGGAAACTGATAACTTCTTCCTGCTTCTGAAAAGACGGTTTTCAGAACAGTTTATACACCAGCTCTGTGTTCTCAGATAAAAACACCCAAACTATTGTGAAAACCCGCAGGAGGCTGAACAATCATTTGATGGTCTGAGTCTGTGCAGGACGAAATCTCAAGACCATCAAACTATTTGGAGGCGATTCTGCTGCCCTGTGGCAGAAAGCTTCAGGTCACAGGTCCTCCAGCAGGATAACGGCACAAAACACACAGCTGAGAGCAATAAAACACTGTTCCACGAAGGAGCCTGAACTCAATCCCAGTCCCTGTCAATGGAAATCCTTCAAACCAGAGACGTCTGAAGAGTTTGATACGAACAACCTGCCGACAGGAGCAGGATTCTCTGAGAAAGCATCACAAAGGCTCGTTTTCAGCGAATGACTGTGATAAAACATTACGCCATTAGTTCTATTAATTCACTCCATTTTATTATTAATTATCCCCCAAGTTCTAGGAGAACTTTACACAAAAATGTTTAAAAGGGAAACCCAACATTTTCCTTTCAGAAAGATCGCACATTTACACAACAAAGTGTCGAAAACGATGTCCATTTCCACGGAAAAAACTGAAATCCTGAAAATTAATTTATGTACAGAATGATTTATTGTATGGCCGTGGTGAGCCTGTGCAGTAACAACTTCTATGAAAAGTCGCCCGTATGCAAGCTTTTTCAAAAAGTTGCATTTTCCCAATATGGAGATGGAGCATCAAGGTCAAGGGTCAAGGTGACTTTACAACCCAGATTTGTTCTGCAGTAGCAGGAGAAAAAATTTAACACTTCACACAGACATTTAACAACAGGTTCTCACAGGCTCACTGACAGGACTAAAAACTAAATAATTAAATGAAAGAACCTCTAAAATGTTAAAACTGGATGCAAAAGGACAATAAGTAAGAGTGTTTTCACAAAGTTCTTCTTTGGGAATAATTCTTAGAAAGTTGCATTTCTCAGTGGCTCTGAGCCACACTGTCGAGTAAACGGACACCAACAACGACACAAAGTTTCCCATTCAGATTTGAAAACACCACATAAACGGAGCCATAGTCTTCCTGATTGGGCAAACTGCAGTAATTTACTATGAAATGAGGTCTAAAACGCCCCTGGTCCTCCGGTTGGGTGTTGCACTCACCTTGGCAGCGATGGTCGCTGGTGTCATCCTGGTCGTCTGGCCGTCGGCGGGGTGGGACGGCCCCGCGTAGCCCTGGGAGCCCGGAGACCCCTCGCTCTCCCTCAGCCGATCCAGAGGCTCCTTCCTCCTCTGCACCGGCGCCGCCGCCACCGGCTGCTCGTACTGACCTGCTTTGGACCAGTCCTGGAGAGGCGGGCGGAATCATTAAAGGAGGAGAAGAAGAAGAGGAGGACGCCACGAGGTTTAGCGTGAGACTCGTCTGCTATCCAGCAGTTTGAAGCCCTTCATCTGAGTGCAGAGAGAGGGGGCGGGGCTTGGTTTGGAGGGCAGATTCCCGGTGCGTGCAGGTCAGTGTGTGTGGACAGAGGCCTCTCTGACAGTTCAGACGTGTTCATGGTCATGGCTGCTCGGTTTTGGCCAATCGGCAGGCGGCAGATTGGAAAAACCAGCGAGTTACAGGAAACCAAAGAGCATGGAAACACAGCAAGTGGAAATTAATGTCTAATCGAAGCAACGCAATGTGGTTATGAATGAGTTAATAAAGTGGTGGAACTCAAAAGAAAATGAATGTGTGGATCAAGCGATTAAACCAGAACAGAAGAGAAACGGTGCAACAGAAGCGATGGAAGCCGATGGTGAACAAACCTTCCACACAGGGACCTTTGATGTGGGAGAGGAGGAGCTGGATCCAGAGGGGCGGGTATAGGGTGGGGACGCAGGAACGGGAAGAATGACAGAGAGAGGCCTGGTGGAGCCAGAGTGAGAGAGAGCGGGGCGGAAGGTAGCGAAGGACGAGCCAAACTGCGGGACGAGAGACATCGTCACATCATCAGAGCACGAAGGAGAGAGAGCGAGAGCGGCCGTCGACGACAGGCACACACACACACACACACACACGAACACACACACACACACGAACACACAGCAGAAACGTTTTCACTGTGAAGAAGCAGGAATCGATTAGCAGAAGGTCTGAAGGCAGAGAGAAACGCCTCAGAAGCTTCATGAGCTCCTGATGCACATGCAGAATGATGACTCTACGTGTTCAGCAGGGCTGCACGGCGTCGGACTACAGTCACAACATTCCGTATTAGCAAGTAACAACATTCTCTCTCCTCTCCAAACGAGCGGAGCATAGAACCACAGATCATGGAGTGAAAGCAGGATTCATCTCAGTTCGGCCTTTGGAAATAGGAGCATATCAGAAATCTACAGCAGTTTCTATAAACTCGTGACGTTTCGTGCAGCCCTGATGCTCACAGAATGTAACTACAGCAGCTAGAGTCAGCAGATCTACAACAGGCTACATTTTCGGTCATGAGATGTGTTAAAGCAGCCGAATCGTAAACTGAGACAGAGAAACCTGTAATACCACTTTGTGGCAGAAGGTGGTGTGTTGAGTCGCTGTCAATGACTTTGGTTATATAAATCAAACTCTTTCACACACTTAAAGGTTGAAATTGCAACCATGCAATTGAAATGCAACATGTGTTCTTCTGTTGCCAGTGAAAAGCTTCAACACTAACGTAGCGGTGGAGATAAACTGGAGACCAACGTGAGAAAGAAACGCTGCTTCATGTTGACTGATGCATGAAAACGCGTCACGACACGCCAACGACAAACAAGTTAGAAACACCTCACTGATGGACAGTTCCCTCCTGATTCAAACTGCCATTATAAGACGTTTTGTTGCGAACTTCTTCATTACTGACACACCCTGGCTGAACCACTTTTACACAAGGTTACTTTACTGTTATGTAGATTTTCTGTTAAGAAAAAGAAAAGTTATTTTTTAAAACTTATCTTAAAGCACGTCTTTAGTAATGAGACCAGGCTGCAAACAGGAAGTGTAGATCTGGTGTTTTTCTTCTTTGTCTGCTGCTGCTTCTTGTTCCAGGTTATCCATTAATTATATAATTGTAAAATAAATAGTTATTTTAAAAGAAAGTTGACAAATTGCATCTCCTTTAATGTGTCACTAATTATCTGAAACCTGAACCACAAAAGGAAGAAGAAGTTTTCGGCTCGGTGTCTTCATCAGAGCAACCGGTGGAAAATCCGGTTCGACACAGTGCGTCTCTCAAATGAGAGGAGGATCAGAGACGCTGCGTTCGCAGCTCCTCAAAGAGAAGCCACTCATATTTACAAGCTGCTGCTGTTGACAGATGCTGCTCAAAATAAGGAATGAATGTTTACTTTGCCTCGCGAGCCTCGGTTATATGATCTCGTGGCAAACAGGTGGTGCACATCGGTCAAAGGAGGAGGAATGAAAGGGGAACGACGAGCTCGACAAATATAAATAAAAGGGGAATCTTTGATTTTCCGCAGCGAGCCGTGTGGGAGCGGCGGCGCCAATTAGCGGGACTGGAGAAGCAGCGAGCGGAGCTGCGACTTGTTGACCTGACGGGAGTGCAGCCGCAGATGGAAACCTGAGGATTAAAGGTAAAGTGAGGAGGAGGTGGCTTTTCAGTGGGAGACGAAACTTTTCTTCCTCCAAACAGAAACAATCCTCAGCTGCAGTAAACATAAATTCATGGCACTCTGCCGTTCTGAGCTGCAGCGGTTGCTCTTCAGAAGCCTCCTCCCCCGGGGAGGCCCATTCAGCCCCCCGGGGGGCCGGCATTGTCCGTCCGGTGGCGGGTTTGCTGTTGCTGAAGCCCCCCGGTGTTTTCAGAGAGCCTCCATCGTCTGAGCAAGGTTCTGCTGCCCAGGTGAGAGTAATTCACCCTGAAAACAGCAAAACGCCAACAGGGACAGCTCTGCTCTCTCTGACCGGCCGGTCTGTGACCGATTCAGTCAGTTTGCTTGGGAAAGTGAAAATATTCCACTGAAATATGGAATAATTAGCATTTTAAGAAACTTACAGCAACAATAATCCCCAACCATAACAGCAGAAAGTCTCTGAGTCTGGTTCTGCAGGGTTTTTCCTGTTAAAATGGAATTCTTCTTTTCCTCCATCTCCTAAACTTGTCCATTTGGAATTGTTGGTTTTTCTCTGTAAAAAACGTTGCTATGACTGTCTTGTGTTTGGTGCTGAAGTAAACTTTACATCCTGACATTGAAGCAGCAGCAGATATTTTAATTATGGCCTCCAAAAGAAAACCACTTTTAAAACACCACATCATACAGTGTTTTTATTTTTTATTTTTCCGTACTTTTTAACTTTCATTTTCATGATTTATAAGCTAAGATTATCAAGAATAGAACAAAAGAGGCTTGAGATATTTCAGTTACTGTCCAATAAATCTGTTTTCTACAAGCTTCACAGCTTGAATGCAATTATAGGAAAAATAAAGTTTATGTATTCTTGTTGTGACGAACCTGGATTGGGCTGATTGATCATTTTTTTATGAATAAGTTTTTCTTGTCTTGTGACAGAAACAAACAGAACAGCAATGCAGCAGTGCATAGCTGAACAGTCTAAAGGAATTCTGGGTGATTTGTAATGACTCGTGTCTCAGAGTTTGGATGTTTTTGGCCCCTGCTGAGACGTTGGTGCTGCAGACACTCACAGTGGTGGGGGAGCTGCATTCACTGACGGACTGACACGTCTCCGAGGCCTCCGACGACGCCGAGCTGGACGACTTCTGCAAAACACGATTCGGTCAGGATTCCCGGTTTGATGTTGAGATTTCCAGGTGCGGCCGACGCGCCCTGCTCCTACCTGACTGGTGATGTCGGAGGGCATCGGCGACGGCGGCTTGGAGTAGATGTTGGCGTCCTGCGACACGAAGCCCGAGTCGTGGGACGACACGCTGCTGAGGCGGTGCGCGGCGATGCCCCCCGGCGGCGGGGGCTGGTGCGGCAGGCTGCTGCGGTAGCGATAGGAGGAGGCGGAGGATGAGGTGGGCGAGTGGGGCTGGGAGCCGCCCCCCCCGCCACCGACGCCACCGCCGCCCCCCCCTGACGAGCGGGAGGCACTACTGTGGGCGCTGTTGACGCTGCTGCAGGGGGTGGAGGGTGGGAGGGGGACAGCGGGGGGTGGGGGGGTGGGGGGGGAGTCCAGGTCGGAGTTCAGTTGGATGAGTGGTCAGTTCATGAGATGGATGGAAGTTCAGCAGCGAGTCGTCGGTTCAACGCCGGGTTAGAAAAGAGCCATGAAAGTCACAAGAGCAGTTAGAAGAAGAAAGATCCGGAAGATGGAGGGAGAGCAGGTCCAACAAGCACCGGGGAGGAGAGAAAGAGGGCAGGAGGCCACGAGAACAACATGAAGACATGAGCAGTGGAGGAGTGACGGGGGGGGGGGGGGGGGGGGGCAGCACAGGGGCAAGAAGAGGGGAGGGGGGGTGAGAGGGTGTGAACTGAAGAAAGACCCACAACAAACACACACACACACACACACACACACACACACACACACACACACACACACACACACACACACACACACACACACACACACACAGGCCACACAGTACAACACAGTTCCAAAAATGTTGAGGCGATGAAGACAATATGAACAAAAGCAGCGATCCAGCAGAATCACTCACAACTGGATGATATTCATTCAACATTTAACCAGCCTAAAAAATAATATCAGCCTGTTTTTATATTGATTGGAAATAAATCAATAAAATTTGGAAGAAAACTCCCAACAAGTTGCACATGTGGTCATGTGATTAATGTACTGAGTTTATGAGGCTTGGAATTCACTGCATCCTGCTTTTCTACTTTAAACAAATCATCTCAACTTTTACACCACAGACTGTGACACACACACACACCGACACACACACACACACACACACTCACACACACACAGAGTTGCACATATAACATGATGTCAAAGGTCTGCAGTCTCTATGATCTGTACGTTTTTCTTTTCTTTAATTTCCACCAAAATAAAATCTGTCTGGAGACATAAAAGATATTTAAACCTCAAACCTTCAGGTTGTTTCAATGAACTGATCAGAACTGTTGCTAATGGAGCAATTTTCAATTTTTTTTCACTTAAAGATTTTTTTCGAACAGGTTTTAG
Source organism: Salarias fasciatus (assembly GCF_902148845.1). NCBI lineage: Eukaryota > Metazoa > Chordata > Actinopteri > Blenniiformes > Blenniidae > Salarias > Salarias fasciatus. The sequence goes on from NC_043745.1 coordinate 5,325,292, forward strand.
CTGTTTTGGCTAGTTCAGTATTTTATATAAGTTTATTTTTTTCCATTTCCAGCCTTATTTGAACCATTTCAAACTGTTTAAGCCACTCTAGTGTTTTCATCCAGATTCCAGTTTTAGCCATTGTGGCCATTTGAGCACTGATTAGCATCACTGGCAGTAAAAGTCCAGAAATAGTTCCAAACTCTCCGGGAATGAATATTCACAGCCGTGAAGGCTCCGTGGCTCCTCAGCTGGGGGCTGCAGACCCCTGCACTCACTGACGGTTTCAAGACAAAGAACCACGGAGATCGATGCGGGTGTCATTTTTCACGCCGCTCTGCATCGACGAGGAGTCTGCTGAAGAGCGGGTCAGCAGCTCAGAGAGCTCTAAAGGTTAACGGTGAGCGCTGTGGTTCAATATCGGCTGAAACGGAGCGAAGAGACACTCATGACGGACCGACACACACATCACGGCTCCTCTTTCTGATCACCAGCTGCATCTGCATGCACAGGCGCGTGCACGTGTCTGTGTGTGTGTCTGTGTACCTGCACATGCTGCTCTTGCGTGAGCCGGAGCTGCTCGGGGACGACGGCGGCGTCTGATAGGACCAGCTGTAGTCCGACCCCTTCAGATCCTTGATCACCTGAGAGGAGGAACACACCCGTTCAGGTCTCTGTTCCCTGCGCCGCTTTTCAGAGGAGCGTTATTCTTCCTGTCTCCCTGACGGCGGGCGTGTCCCACCTGCTCGCTGGCCGGGGGCAGCTTGTGGGGGTCGGTGGTCAGCACAGTGAGGTCGTCGATGATGGCCTGGAGGTGTGTGATCTCTCCCAGCATGGCGATCTCTCCATTCTGAAAGCAAAGAAGACGTCTCTGAACCTCCAGCGTGTCACCCTGACCTCCTCTCTCTGGTGTCAGGGTTTCTGCAGTACAGAGTTGTTTCAGCAGGTCTCCTCACCACCACGGGCTGCAGGAAGCCGATGAAGGTGCAGAAGCGTCCGCGCTCCTCCACCAGGGCGCGGCGCACCGCCTGCTTCTCCGTCTCCTCCATCAGCAGGCACATGTCGGTCACGTCCTGCATGGCGCTGTCCAGCTGGGGCTGCAGGTCGCCCCGGCCTGCGGGGGTCAAACACAGGCGGTCAGGACACACGGGCGGCTCGACGGGCCGGCGGCGGAGGAGGATGAAGGGTGGAGGTGGAGCTGGAGAGGCGGGTGAGGTCTGGAGACGACGACGAGTGAAATCTACTGTCTGAAACAGAAAGGCTCCAGGCGAGCGTCTCGCTCAGTCTGCGTGTTTCCTGTTAAAGTTTCTCTTTTTGGGAAAACATCCAGACTGTTGATGAGCTGTGGCTAAAAGCCACCTGCTGGCAGTCTGTGTGAGGATACACACTTCCTCAGCATGAACACAGCACACAGACAAAACACACACACACAAATGTGTTTGAAAAAAAAAACTGTGGGATTACACACATCTGACGACGACCAACAGGAGAGTGCATGTAGAGTGCAGAAACTCAGAATAGTAAGGCTTTGTCGTGTGTGTGTGTTGTGTGTTGTGTGTTGGGAATAACAGTGAGCTGAGACGCTGGAGGTGTGTGTCGGAGGGAGAATGAAAGCAGGAGCATGGCGGTGAAGTGAGATGTCTACAGAGGCGCTGCGAAGCTAAAGAGCTGGAAAAGTCATGCAGGAGTCAAAGTTCACACCGACATGGAGCTCTGAACCTGAGCCTGGATCCAACACCATCACTTCAGAATCAGACAGGAAGCTCATGTCACTGCTTCAGAGGAGATGGAAGCTCAATAATCCACCATCGTGTTTTAACTGCGTGCTGTAGGGTTTGACTATATTCACTAATAAGCAGAAGGAACAATAAATGCGTTTAGAAGCAGGATTACAGAGTAACTGAGACACAGTGAGCTCCGTCCCTCGGAGGGAAGAGTGTCGACAGACGCCACACCCTGCTGGGTGTGCGCTGCACACCGTCAGATCTCAGTATCAGTGAGTAAAACTTTCAAAAACTGATTTTTAAATTATGTAGTAGTGCAGCTGATATGGATAAAGAAAAGGTTGTCTTTTTCTACATTAGATGAATTTTTAAGGGAAATAACAGTCATACATAATTTGTTGATAGTTTGAATTAAGAGACTCTTGACTGTTTAACCAAAAGTCTTAAAACGCTGTTAAAATAAGAAGAGTGTGTCTCCTGCAGCTGGAATGCTGCCTCCAGTTTTCTGAAGGGTCTGGGGTTCTGGTTCAGTTCTCTCATCGTGTGTTTGTGACGCAGCAGGCCGTGGTTGGATATCCTGATTAAAGGTCGAGAAGTGGAGTGATTACAAACAGAGCTGGATTTCTGACTGGACACAGCAAAGCTTCTGGTTTTCATCCATCTTTCTCAGCTGTGTGTGTGAAAGTAAAAACATCCTGACCCGGCTGGACTTTCTGAGTGGAATTTAAGCTAAAAGGTTCTTCTTCTGCTCACATGGGGACTTTGACTTCCTCCCAAAGTTAGACGTTAAATGGAGTTTATACAGGTCTCATTTACTGAAATCTTCTATCTCAGAGCAAGTTCACACAAACAGATCCTATTCCAATGGGAGTGTATTGATTAGTGTTCACTATGGAGGGATTGAGGAGGTGCTGCTGGAGGAAGTTTTCACTTTACAGCAAATAAATCTGAATTTGGAACAAAAAATGTAAAATAAAAAAAGGTAATTCTGAAAAATACTTGATAATCTATAGATTAAAGCTGCAGAGAGACACCTGAGTAAATGTATTTCATAATAACAACACAGTTATAACACAAGATAAATAGTAAAAGGTGAAAACAGTCAGTTTTTAATGCTGTAGAGTTAATCCAGCCCTGATTGAAGTCCTTCTGTTCACCTGCAGTCTGCTTTTATAACTAATAAAACCTATTTTCTGTGACATTTGTTTCGCAGATGTAGGCGTTGTTGATGTCTGCAGGTCAAAGCAGTGAGTGTGAGCAGACAGGCAGCGAGCGACAGGCTGATACTTACCCTGAATCTCTATTACAGGACAAACACCACAGCCAAGAGGGGAGACGGAACAAAGGAAGCAAAAAAACAAGAAGAAGAGAGAGGGGGAGACAGAGATAAAGGAGGGGAGAGAGCAGAAATAGCAGAACTCATTGTTAAGGTTAGTACACGACAGCCACGCTGCGGCAGGTTAGAGCAAAATAACACTGCTGCAAACAAATAGTCCCACCAAGCAACAGCTGGCACAGGGCCGAACCACAGCACCACACACACCACACACTACACACACCGTCCGAACCTCCACACACACCAGATACAGCAAAAGCACATTTTCATTCAAGAGTTTACTACTTTATCACAGAAGCAGATAAAATCATCAATAAGAATCAGAATAATGGAAGCGTGTGCTCCCACTGCCGACGGGTTTCTCTTTCTTTCTGAGTCACTGAATGAGTTTTCAGTTATTTTTAGTAAGAATGTACGAATCTTTGGTTTGAACAGGCTTTTCTATTAAAAACTAAAACTGATTTTCCATAATAATCTGATGTGATTCGATTCAAAACTATATAATCTGAGATGAGACGATGTGAAATGATCAGACGTGACACATTTAATAAAGATGTGATGTGATATGTTACTATTTGATACAAAACGATGTGATACATGCTGAAGTGTGACATGTTACCATGTAATGGGACACAATGTGACATGTTACTGTGGTATTTGTTGCTCAGGGAAACATTACAATGTGACACACAACATGAGGAGTTACGATGTTACAATGTGAAACATCTGGATGACATGTTGGAATGTGATACATGGTTATGTGATACATTTCAATGCAATACGTCACAATTTGATACTATGTCCGGTGTTATGTGATATGTTACAGTGTGGTCTGTTACTGTGTGACACAAGGCGACCCGTCACGCTCTGACATGTTATATCATGCAGCGCTATGTGATGCATCACTAATGTGACACCTGACGAGTTACTATGTGAAACACACATTACAATGGGAAACAACTTGATACAGTCTGAATCTGCACATCCACACTATTACATGTAAATTCCAAACAGTCGCTTCTCTTCGTATATTTCTGTGTGAAAAACTCGAGGAAGTCTAACACTCAGGAAGAATTCAGGAGTTGGTCCCAGACAGAGCAAACATGCTAATAATCTTAATCTCATGAGTCTCTCTCTCTCATGTTGGAGTTGACGCTCTGCTTCACTTAGATTTGATCATACATTTAATATAAATATTGCTGTTGTCCTGATGAAGGACATGGATTAATAATAAAACCAACATTGAGCGGCTCCAGCAGTGAGGGACAGTCTCCAGCAGAGGGCGCCATCTGACTGAGAGAGAGAACGGCTGCTCTATAGTTTGATTCTGCACTGCAATAATCAATAAAAGCATTTTAAAAAATGCATAAAGATGTCTAAAACCTTTCAGCAATGTCATGATAAACGATTTATCTGCCAAATCAGCCAGAACATTAAGACCACGGACCAGTCATCCATCATAGCAGTTGTTGGGATATTTCAGGCAGCAAGTGAACATTATATCCTCAAATCGGAGCTTTTAGCAGAGAAATAAAGGAAGACAGTAAAGATTCTGAACAAGACAATCAGATTTATCAACCTGCAAAATCTATTTTCATTTTAAATGAAAGTTAAAAAAAAAAAACTTTGATATTTAGTTTTGTTTTGCAGTCCAAACTGCAGGTTACATTGATGAAATCAAAGAACTGTGAAAGAAGCAATAAAGAGCTGTTTTTGTTTCTATAAGTTAATCCCTTACATGATAACAGTGTTATCTTAGCTGATGAGTTACTTTTTCCAACATTACCGACATGTCTTGATTGAATCTGACTCCATGTTGATTCTGACTCAAAGCAGCAAAAGAGGAACAAAATATTTCTTTATAACAGATTCCAGACTTCTAAACTAGCATGCCATTGACACTGTTTGATTGAAGGAAATCACGAAAAAATCCAGCTACTGCTGCAGAACTTAATGCAGAATTTAATAGAAATGTATCAGAATGCAAAGACTTACACTCACATCTGATGCTGCCTGGTCCAGAAAACAGATTAGGAATGGATCCATCTTTTGAGGTTTGTGTTGTGTGAACAGGTTTGTCTGCCTGGCAACTGATGTGGGAATCTGCTCCAGTTAGACATGCCTCCGAAAACCACTAGAGGTCGATATAAACTCACATTCTGTGCACTGAGGTCAGTGCTTCTTGGTTCTGAATGTTTTTTTTTTTAACACCCATCAGACCAAAACCAGGAACTCCGACTCAGTTCTCTCTCTTTTTCTGCTGTTTGTAGATTTTTTACAGTGAGATTGTGAAACTCAGAGGAAGTGCAGCTTCTGCAGGAACATCTCTGGGGAGCCGGCTGTGACCTTGGGCTCTGTGCTGTGACCTTGGGTGTGCCGAGTGAGGCGTGAGAGGAGCCGGTACCTTTCCGGGCCTTCTTCTGCAGCTTCATGGTGTCAGATGACTTCTTCTTGATCTCGTGGCGTGACCTCTTGTACTCTGAGGAGGACCGACAGAGGTGGATCAGAGGGAGGAATGTGAAGCCCCCCCACCCCAGGGGGGGAACTCATCTTATCTTGCATTTCCAACAGAAATGAGATAAATCCACACGCTGCCGCTGGGAGAGGTACTGCGGAGAGCCCAGCCTGAGGCGAAACACTTATCCAGATGATCAGAAGTGTGGATTACAGTACGTTTGGATTCGGATCAATTCATTCCAGCTTGAAAGCAAATCAATTTTCATTAATGAAGTACATGAATGTTAGAGGTAAACCAGTCGCCAATGTGATGTGGAAAAGTGAAGTAATGTATCGACTGACTATTCAAATGTTTTTCCTTCTTTTAATCTCAAAAAGTAATTTAATCAATAACATGAGTAATCATAATCAATCAACGCTTGCAGTTATAACAACACTTTCATCGTGTTTAGCATGTAGCATAGCTGGTGTGTGAGCCCCGGAACCCTTTAGCATGTAGCAATAAGCTAATCGTGCCTCATTAACCCCCCATCGACCTGCTTCATTCTTCTCTGGCTTTAGCATATAGCATGTAGCATGTCTGTCTTCAGCGCTGCTACCTTTGGCGTGGTCCTTGTCTAGCTGGTTCGCCGTCTTCTTCCAGTCCTCAATCTTGTCCTGGAGAGGAGTGATCAGGCTCTCCATCAGAGCACTGCGAGGGATCACAAAGGACATTTCATTTTAATTATGAGGAAGATGAGGCACGATCCTCACACAGCAGAAAAGATAAAAATACCTTCCTGGGTTTATGTATTTATTCTTTGTAAGAATAAACCTGTAAGCCTTATTGGTCTAACAGGATTTTCTTGTCATAGATTTATCGATAAATTATGTAAATGTGTGATCAGTTGAAGGGGATTTCAGAGTTGAATGAGAGCAGGAACTTCACTCTTCAGCAGTTAGATCAACATTTGCTGAGCGATTAGCAATTAGCAAGCAAAGCCGAGGCACAGTGTCGAATGTGTTCAACATCTGGAACCTCAGCCCGATTTTTACAACATGTGTATACATGTGTATGCACAAAGAAGCCCTGTCATTAGCATGAGCAAAGATCATCATCATCATCATCATCATCATCATCAACATCATCATCAGCAATCAGAGGGAAAACTTTCGCTCATTATGGAGTCTGAGGATGAAGGAAAATATCAAACACTGGTCGAAGCAGACTGGCTGCCAGAGGTTTCCAGTGGAGGATGTCTTTAGCGCCATTAAGCGAGTTCAGATGATGCTCCTGCTGAACACACGAGGCTGAAGCTCACTTGGTGAACTGGCGAAGTTTGGCCTCGATGCTGCGGTGCCTCATGCACATCCTGGTCAGCGCCGAGCCGATGTCTCGAGTCGCTCCTGGAAACAGAAACGGGAGGAAAACTCAGACACATTTCACACTGCAGAGCAACAACAGAGCTTTTGTGATCTTTTACATGCAGTCTGTGTTTACAGAAGACAGCACACACACTGCGAGGTCCGTCCAAATAAAGCAGTGTCTCGTGAGTGTGAGTGAGCGCCGGTCGCCCAGAAACACACTTCCATGAACCTGCAGCTGTAAACAGAGGCTATTTAAAGTCCGCGGGTCCAGGTGGAAAACAGCGACCCCGGAGGCAAAGTCAGTTTAACTGATGGTGGACGACTTCCAAACAAGGAACTGGAACACACACCGAAAAGAGGGAACGCCGTAATCAGTGCACCGCCGCTGAAATGTACACACTGGAAAATTCAGATGAAAGCGCAGCCGAACGGGATTTCCTGGACAGACGGTGTTTATCAGTCGGGCCTAAACCGCGAAACACGGGAGAGCGGCGGGAAGAAGGGCGGCTTCGCCCAGATCACAACGTACGTCCACAACCGGAACACCGGAGGAGGCGGAAGCCTCCGCTTCAGCACCGGGCTGGACTGATTCTCACTGCCTGGAGAACAGTGGATTCATCAGAACTGGAACTTCTGAACAGAGTAGAATATAAATGTTATAAACTATCTCCTCGTCTCTCCTGATAGATCAGCTCCAGAACATTTCACTGCTCAGACACTCACACGGCTGTAATATCTGGTTTACCCAGAACACACACCTTCGGACATTTCTGACTGCTTGAGAATAAAAGTTCTGCGTTATAAAACGTTTCTGACAGAACATGAAGCCGCTTCTATCATCATTCACCAAAATGTAGAATTCTTCACCTTTTTTATTCACCAGGAAACCGTTTGACAAAGCATCTTGTCTTAAGCAACTATCTCAATTATCTGCATTTTATTGTTCCTGTTTGATAAGTCAATCTTTCTTAATCCATTTTTGAACTGATTTGACTGTATTTTCATGTATTTAAATAAAGAAAGTTTATCTGGACTGCCTTGCTCATGAGCACATCATCCGCAGTTCAAATGATCCAGCATTCACTTAAACACGGCAGGAAGTTGAACCACAGA
>NC_043745.1:5335747-5578247 GCF_902148845.1 Salarias fasciatus
ACATGCTGAACGTCTGTCTGGCTGTATTGGTCAAGTGGTTGTCGGTCAGTCGGTAGGTTTGATTCCCTGTCTTCACCTTTAGCCATTTATTCACCACAGCACAAGTTTTAACCCTTCCAGCTTCTTCTTCCCCAGCGCCCTGCGGCCCTGCTGCGTTATCATTTACCGTTTTTGTCCTTTTTCACACAAATCCTTGTTATGTGAAGCAGTAATCATTAACTAGCGGGTCATGAGTCCAAAAGTGGGTCATGGACGTTTGTCTGATGAAACTCCTTAACCTAACCGAGCGATAATATCTCACACTGTAGAAGAAGACACGCAGAAATAACTGAAATGAAAAAAAAGGAGTCTTTAATCAAATTTCAGCTAATTGAACCTAACAGGTGAATATTTTCCCCATTTCCTGGTTATTTAGTAATTCGTCATTAAGCCTGTTTTTGTTGAGTCCAGCAGTCAGACCAGATGAGAAACACGTAAAGGACATGAATGATTTAGAGGCATCAACACTCACACACTGAGCTCCTTTCATTCCATACAGCCGTCCTCCAACCCTGAACTGCAGCGAACCCCGACCATAAAACACGTCGTCGCCTGCAAATTTATTGATTTGTCTAATGGAGACGTCCATTTTCATCCACACCAGGGCATCAGTTCCCGGGGGAGGGATGTACAGTCAGGTTCAGGTCACCAGCAGTTTAGAAGGACACACACACACACACACACACACACACACACTCACACACACACACACACACACACACACACACACACACACACACACACACACACACACACACACACACTCACAGACGCAGGCTTTTGTTGACATATTGCATAACCTTAACCTAAGTGCTGGACTGTAACCTCGGCTCTAAAAGCACACGTTCAGACTTAAGTAGATGTAAAGCGTTTGTGTGTTTCCAGCCTTTATAAGAGAAAAACACTCCACCAAACACAGATGAACACGTAGAACATGGAGGCAGAAGACGGCGGAGAAGGATGACGGTGCGTCTGTGTCTCTGCGGTGCAGGAAGCAGGGAGGCGTTCACAGCAGAGCAGGTGAGGCTGCGGTTACCAAGGTTACAGACGTCTGCAGCATCCCACCATCCTTTCCCCCGACTCCAGCGTCTCCACGGTGACACAGCAACAACCCGAGCGCGGCGGAGGACGGCAGGACGGAGGAGACAGAGAGGGAACGAGGTGATGGAGAGACGGATTAGAGGAGGAGGAGGAGGACGGGCGGCGGTGGGAGCCGCTCCACATGAAGCAGAATTATTCATGAGGCCCAGATCCTCCTCTCTCCACCAGAGTCTGCACTCCAGACAAACAGGCAGCAGGGCCAAAACAAGCCTCCAACACACACACACACACACACACACACACACACACACAGTGTGTCCCAGTGTCAGTCCTGCACAGCAACCCTCCAATACCACATGGTGAAGGAATGCATTACAGCATGAAACACTAGACCTAAGCAACAGGCCACAAGCGGCGGCGGTCTGGACGGAGTTTGATTGAGGAGAAAACTGTCAGTAGCACCGTGAAGGCTCATGAGGTCTGCTCATCGATCGCCGAGCGACCGACGTGGTGGGCTCATAAAACCGTTGAGAATGTGATCCAACAGCAGCTCAAAGAAACCATCGTATCAACGTCAACGACGGTTCGCCAGTGAAAGCTGCTGCAGCGCATCGCTGCTCCTTCACTGTGGCTGAGGAGTGTGTTCACATCAATTTTAAATGAGCTCATGGTGAGTGTGTTTACCCGTCAGCCTTCTGCGGGGATCACAGGCTGGAGGAAGTCAGGTTTCATGTCTCAAGCCCAAATAAGAGCAAACAAACCCGACACACAAAGCTTAGCCTCACTCCAAACAACGACTCGTTTCTAAATATAGAAATGAAAAGTTTCGGGTTTCCTCCCACCTCAGACACTCATGGAAAACAGGTCAACGAGCCACTGTTACCGGATAAAGGAACAATGTCTCAACCTTTCTGAATCCAGCTGAGTGCATTCTGACTTTTTACTTCATATATTTTATCTGAATTTGATAGAAAGTGACAGCATAGTACGAGAAAGGAATACGGTCAGTCTGAGAAATTGCTCATTCGCCATCTGGACGACAGCAGTGGTAATACAATCTATAATCAGGATATTTATCTTTCCTGATCTCTGCAGTACATAACACAATCAATAATCAATAATCAATGCCAATAATACGACACATTGGATTTATAGGTCTACACGATTTATCAGTTCTGAAAACTGACAATATATCTACATAGCACCTTCTAAACAGACAGACTTAAGCAGTCTCTGTGTTTCAGACGTCCTTTAAAACATCCATCTCTCATAAACTGGTTGAGATTCTGGATTCTGCTGAAGTTGCTGAACATCCAGAATATCTGGCAGTCAAACTGAAAGTTAATGGTCTGACGCTCCAGCTGCCATCCTGCAGACACTGGGAAATGACTTTGTTAAATCTGTTGTGTTTCGTGCCTTCCCAAACCAGTGGGGGGGTGAAAAAAATGAGTCGCCATCATGAAAACAGATATTTTTATATACAAATGCATCAATAAGATAAAAGAATGGATGGTGCATCCTGTTGAATTCATGTTAAATCCCTTTATTTAAACCTGTCATTATGAGTGCAGATGAATTTACTGATTCCTCAACATATGTGATTTAAGCATCAAATATTTCCACTGCGATCTAAATTTTGTGCCCCTGCAGCCAAAATACGCAGCGTTTTCTGGCTACAAGTTGTCACGTCAGACATTCTCCCAGAAGACCGAAATTGCCACTCTCTCTCTCACACACACACACACACACACACACACACACACACACACACACACACACACACACACACACATACTGTTACACACCATCTCTGACCTCTGACCCCTGCACAGAACCCCTGACATCAGTGAAAAGGTCGAGGCGGGGTCACTTCCTGTCAAAATGCGTCTCTTCAGCAGGCCTGTGCGCTGACAGCTGCGCTGACACACGGTCCCCAGGCCGAGGAAGTCGTACGGCACCACAGTGAAATCTCCAAACTGGTGTTTCATATCCTCTGTTTCCAAATCCGTGAAGAACACTGAGCTTCCTTTTCAGAGAGAATAACGTCGATATCACTGCGCCTTGCGGCGGTCTAATGCCGCTGTCCTCACAGGCCCGTCACGCCGCACAGGGTGACCCACATGAGGGTGTGTGACGGACCTCAATCAATGTTCTGGCCCCGCACGGCCGGTTCGAGCTCGCTCCTGCTCACACGGCAGCTGGAAGTCTTCATGAATTGGTTCCATTCAGAGGACGTCTATAAAGAGCAGAGGGCCTGAAGGAGACTCCAACACGGACGGAGTGAACTGGGTCATCCGGCCGTCCACACACCTTCTTCATGAAACGTGAGGATCGACCACCTGACCTCCTGATCGGCCAGAACTAATGAGCAACCCGAGGAAAGGTTAGCCGCTCGCAACAACCCGGTCTTTGTATCGAATCGTCAGAACAGAAATGAGCAGGATGCTCCCTGGAACATGTGGTCTTCACCGTTTAGAGGAAGAAAGGAGGAAATCAAAGCTGTAAGATCCTTCATGAGACACGTTTCCAGTGTGAGACTCTGTGTTTGAGCGGCAGGGATTCGGTTTCGTCTGGAATCTGTTGTCTCCAGGTGTGTCGAACCGTCACCTGCCCGGCACTCCAACATGACAGAGAACTGCTTTACTATTTGGCTGCTATGAGGGACTTCGACAACACTTCAGCATCTGTTTCAGAGTCTCCGCAACAGGCTATGAGATGGTTGATTGTAGAAATAAGATTTACTTCTTGATGTGCTCGGGGACAGACAGGTGTGACCTGTCAGCAGCGTGATTCAAACTCAAATTCACATTTACGCTGCTAGCTTGTGATGCTAATGCTACTTCACCAGGTAGGCGTTTTAAATTGAAAACAGAAAACTCTCGGTGTGTTTGGTGTGGGCTTCCTCTCCATCGTCACGTGAACAGAGAAAACGAAACACTGACAGTCAGAGTAAAAATAGTGTCGGCATGTTTTCCATGTGCGATCCGGTATCACGGGGCGGGGCGGGGCGAGGGCAGTGCTGTGTGAAGGGATCTACGATAACCTCGAAGAACGGAACACTGCTCATGACTTTAACAGCATCTCGCCAACAAAGTGAACATTTACTGCCGTCCTCTGGATCACAGGTGGAGACGTTTCTTTGAAACAGGAGATACTGAAAGAGACGATGTGGCCAAGAGTAAATCACACATTGAATCTGTGTTGGTGGCACCAGAATGTACTAACTCTCTGAACCTAGAGTAGATTTCTAGAAATGGTTTCTGCAACACAGGTGAGGTGGTGACAGGAGACAGAGCCGACTTTATGAGCGTATCTGCATTATCATTCTTTTCTGTCCACTAAATCTTCTTTTTCTCAAGCTGGCTCTCTTAAAAACACATTGATCTCTGTCTGAGATGAGCTACTTTACTGCCATTTGGAAATAATAACCCAGACAACTTGACAGGTCAAAGCACGGACGTGAAAGTTGAGAAGCAATAAAGCAGCATAATCAGAGTTTACGAGGGACCCTGGCTCTGCAGCAGCATGCATCATCCGACACGGCGCTGCTCGGCCTTTCAACGGCGCAGCTGTCTCACACTCACACCACGGTATTTCAAGTGTAACTATCTCATTTCTGCGTTTCGGAAAAGTATTTGCATGTAAACAGACACCCAAAACGCAGCATCTCATTCAGAGTCCATCAGTGAAAACAAGGATTCTCAACATGTGACCTTAATTCTGCCGAACCTGCTCAAAACCTCAACAGCCTCCACATCAAAGAGGAAACCCACTTTGGAACAACTTCCTTCCTCACCCGACGGACACGCACAGATGTGGCTGCGGTACCCAGCAGCCCCGGCAGCCCCCGGCAGCCTTGAAGCCATTAGGACAGGATACAGTAGAGGAGTGTGTAATGGTTCAGAGTGGAGTCAGCTGGGCCTGGGAAAGCACGCTCGCTCCCTGGCTTTGATTACACAGGCTTTAAATCTCTGTTACACAGAAAAGGCACACATGAATATACAAAAGTGAAGTGCAGATACACACCGACTCCCCCGAGACCCGCGCCGGGCTGAACTCAGGCCTCCAGACGGGCCATATTTACTCAAAAATGGGAGGCGGGCGGAGGGGGGGGTCACTGCCAAAGCTTCTAAAAATACCAGCAGGGAAAGTGAAACCAGTTGAGACTGAGCTGACAAGAAACAGAGGGAACATGGGAAGAGAGGAGGACAGAACAGTGCAGAAGATTGCTTCGAATTAACGGGGCCCACCTGTTCCTGTTAGCGAGAAACGAGATGAACGAACGATACAGGAGCTCAGCAACGGCCTGATCTGACCCGAGTGGCGCTGGAAGCCTGGAAGTCACCGAAGCAACGATCCTGCTTGGTCGTCTGTCTGTGTTCTCCCATTGTTTCATTACAAAAACAACATTTAGCAACACTTTCTGAGAAAATGGCAACGGGAATCAGAGACACGTTTCTGTTCTGACACAAAACCAGACCCAGAGGAGACTTTCTGCAGAACCAGACTCAGAGGAGACTTTCTTCTATTCTAGTTTGAGTCAGAGGATAGACGGGAATAAAATTAGAGGACCGTCAAACAGACTGAGTGGCACTCCGAAGGTCTAGCCATTCTCTCCTTACAGAATTTGTTCAAACAAGTCTTCAAGTGATTGTCTTTTTTTAAATTGAACCCTTCAGTCCTCCAGTGGCGACGTCCTCCTCCGTGTTGACGAGTGTGTGATCCTTAATGAAGTGTTGTGGTCGCGTTCATGTCACCGTGTCAACACTTGACACCAGAAATCAGTGTGTTCATCGATGAGGCGACAGCCGTGTGTTCGAGGAATCAGCTTTCACTGGAACCGGCAGCGCTCTCTCAGGTCATGTGTCGTGTTGCCTGCAGACGGCTCGCCGCCCGGTGATCAGCCGACCGCGTTTCACTCGTGTGGACGAAGCGGATTTATGCGTAAACACTGCAACTGGACCTCAAGGTGAAAAGAAAACTCTGTATTGATGACAGGAAGAGATGTCCGATCGATATCAAGACTGTTAAGGTGCACAAATGCAGTTTGAATTGATTTCAGTCAAGTGTCAAGTTCCTGTTCTGGACATGAAACAGGAATCTGTCTATCTATCTATCTATCTATCTATCTGTTCTCTGTAGATATAGAGGAGTTCCGTTAACGACATGAAACCAGTGAGTTAGCCTTTGCAGCCTTTCCGTCCAGTTTGTCAGGGAATCCATCAGACATGGTGAGAGCTGGACGGAGCTCCAGTCACCAGGCGGAGAGCAGCATGGGAAATAATTTCACTTGAAAACATCCGTGTGTAAACGGAGGAATGTTTTCCTTTAGGAAGCAGAAGTGACAACATGTGAGTTTGAGTCAAGTCAAACCAACTGGTATTTCCAAACAAGCTCAACTAGAGGAGAAACTCTCCCAGGATGCAGAGGGCCTCGAGGCTCTTCCAGAGTTCCTCACAGCATCAGCATGTGGACGACAATGACCACAAAACACCAGTAACTCCGTGTTTCCTCACTGATGGTCTGAGCTCGACTCTGCTCTACTCTTTGAGAAGGTGCAAACCTTCCTCATGTTGCTTCTCCATGGCCGGATTCAGAGAGAGCTGAATGCTCTGAAAAACTGCATTTTCATGGCTGCCATCGGACCTTTGGCTAAAAAACCATGTCGGCAGTTTTGCGTGACGTCAAGGCAGTGGAAATGCTCCCCGGTTAGAGTATGGCCGAGCCGATAACATCAGTGGAAACGCGGCATAACATACATGACTGCACCCGAAGAGGGGAGCTGTTTGAATCCAGGCTTCACTCAGCCTATTACACACACACTGCTGCATGCAGATCCCTCTGCAAACATCTCTCACCTTTTCATGACATTCACATGCTAACATGGAGGGCGAGCGTTCTTCTGGCGCAGCCTCGAACAAATACAGCAACAGTCACACATAATGAATCCATCATGCACTGGCTTTCTGTTATGGGAGTCAAATAAACAGTGAATTTGTGTTTTCCAGCCTCAGTGTGGATATAACGGTCTCACATCGGTCTGCTCTTTGTTCTACTTTTGTAAACTGGGTCAAAGTAGTGACTGACTCAGAATCGCGTCGCTGTGTTCCTATAAAATATGCATGCGACACGACGTTTAGCGTAGCGGCTGTTTGATCCCGAGCAGATTCAGGACTCTCTGTGCTGAGTCACACACTGCAGTGGTCTAAATATAGCATTGTGGGTAATGTAGTCTGGGCATTATGCATGCTCATCTGCTGCTCGGCTCCCTCCTGACCTCCAAAACATCACACAGACGTGAAAGTGAGGAGGAGCGAGCGTCGGGTCGGGGCTGCAGCGACTCCAGGCTCTGCTGGAACGGCGGACGTTCAGACGACGCTTTCTGACACAACACTGATCTAAAGGTCACATTTTGGACAGGAGAGGGTTCGTCTAAACAACACAAAAAGCATATCACAGGGACGATCGGTGTGTGGAGTTGTTGCCATGGAAACACTCTTCACTGGGAGAGGCAGAGAGACACATGCATGAAGGTTAAGAGAAAAAAAAAGCTGATGGATGTGGATCAAATCCACCCAATGTGCAGTATAATCTGATTAAGACAAAGAATATCCTTAATTTTGGAGAATATGGAATAAAACTGAGCAACAAGCATCTCTGATCACACACATTACTTTACTCCTACTCACGTATTTCAAAATGTGGAAAAGCACATCTGATCAGGTCAAGACAGAACCTAATAAACCATTTTTACTATAACTTTGAGGAAGAAAACCAGATTATCAGGGTCAGTGTGAATTCAAAACAGTGAGATCACCCATCCATCCATTTTCTAAGCCGCCTGTCCTTTTCAGGGTCGCGGGAGGGTCTGGAGCAAATCCCAGCTACTTTGGGCAGGGCAGGGTCCACACTGTACAGCTGTCTGTCGCAGGGCACACTGAGATCAACCTTTTACACTTATATATACATTAAACACATTTTTTAAATCTAAAAAGGAACAAACAGGGTGCCAGGTTTCACTGTCATTTATCTGAAGTTATTTATTCCAGAGAAGAAGTCAGACTGAATACTGTTTCTTTTTAGAGCTATGTGCATCTATTACAGTCATAAGCTCTTTACTGGCTCTCGTCCATGTTCTTAATGATTGACTCTGATCCCAAAACAAAGGTTCTAGTAATAGTTTTAACAATCAATCACTCATGTTACAGTTGAGAGAATATCTGATGTAATATCAAAGTGTGACGTGGCTCTTTAAATATAAATTAAGCTTTTTTTTTTTTTTGGATTGATCCATCGAAATCGATCCCTGAATCCTGCAGCATGTTGGTGCAGTGTTTTGCACCTCAGTGGCGGTCTGGAGGCCAGAGAAGAAAACTAGGGACCAGACGTTTACAGGTTTGAATCCCACGGTGTGCAGGTCCTCACGATGACTTGATAAGCATGACCCTTGACCTCCCCCAGCTCTACAGTGATCACCAGCACATGCAAACTAAACCTGCACGGGAGTGCAGCGGACGAGACGGACAGGATGTTAGTGAATCAGGAACAGAGTTTGATCTGACATGCATTCATCTCACAAATCACAGCGTTCAACCTAATATCACACAAACTGTTCACAATGTCGAGAAAAACCATCAAACATTGAAAATGCTCCAAAAGCATACCTTGATTTTTTTTTTTTTTTTTCAATTTAGGAACTGAACCAACTTCCTTTGGCAGCAGAAGCTCATCTATACTTATCTCACACTGGATGAGTGTATCGTCTATTTCCCTTTAATGGAGACAGTGAGAGCAGTTTTTTGGGGCTGCAGGTGTTTTACTGCCAATAAACTTGACAGCTACCGACTGGATTTTCATACTGAAGCCATTCCAGGGACCAGAGGTCCCGTTTCACCGGATCAATCAGGTCACTTCAGTGGAGTCTGTCTGCAGAAAAGAGCTGAACAAACAACCAGGAAAATGTTTCCCTCTGGTTTGGAAAGCAAGAAATCACTGCTTAAACCCCCAAACACACACTGGTTCCCACACACACACACACACACACACACACACACACACACACACACACACACACACACCAACCACTGCTCAACCCGGCCTCTTCTCTGATTAAACAGGATTGGCCTTGAAGCAGCAAGACGCACTCAGCCGAGCTTCCCATGAGCGCTCTGTGTGTGTGTGTGAGAGTGTGTGTGTGTGTCCAACAGAGCATGTCTTGTGCCGTTGACCTCTGGGACAATGCCGCACTGTGACATGAGGAAACGTCCATAGAGCGCTGCCAGCCAGCGAGAGAGGGATGGAGGGACGGGAAAGGAAAGGCCGAGGGATCGCCGGGAATGGTGGGAGACGGGAGGTGATGGGAGAAACGTGTTGGGAAGCAAAACAGAGAGAGAGAGAGAGAGAGAGAGAGAGAGAGAGAGAGAGAGAGAGAGAGGGAACGAGGGAGACGGGCGGGGCGGGGGGTGATGGAGCTGGAGCGAGGGGAATAAACGCACACTGTGGCCGAGGCTTAATTAAAGACAATAATGTTGTTTTGTAGCCCCTCAACAACATGGCCTCCTCCATGGCCTAGTTACTGAGGGGAGGAGGGGGGAAGAGAGAGAGAGAGAGAGATAGAGAGAGAGAGAGAGAGAGAGAGAGAGAGAGAGAGAGAGAGAAATAGAAAGACAGAAAAAGAAAGCCTGATTATTGTAAGGACTTTCGGGGTAACGACTGAATCTATTCATTCATTCACGACAGTCCAGGGACTCTGCACCTTCACTGGAAACACAAAACCATTTCTTCTTTCAGATGCTGATGATTGATCAGATTCATTAACGGAAAAGGTTAGAATCATTACCCAGACTATTAAACCGCTTACTGCAGGGCAAGCTGATGGCTCTTACTTAATCCCCTTTCACACAACAGCAGTTCAAGTGAAAACAAATCGTCCTTACGTTTTCATTTCAGAAAAAAATCCGTGTACAAATGACCATGTTTCAAAAATGGCAGAAACGCTGAAAACTATGTAGTTTTCATGTAGGGCCACTAACCACTAAATAAAAACCACCTAGGTATGCAGAAAACAGTAAACACAGACGCTCATTTAAACTGTCATTTTTCATCAATCTGGCTCCAACACCCGGAACAAACGACCCTGAGCCGGGCTCAACGCCAAAACACAGATGCTTCGAAAAAAAACTCAACTCGGGAAGATAAGAGCTTCAACGTAGCAAACTAGTCAAGGTGTGGCTCGTTAACAGCTAACAGCTAGCAGTGGCTAGCATGGTTGGTGCAGGTTAATATCCAAAGAGTTGCCTCGTGAGGGTGGAGCAGGGTAGATGGTGTCTTTGTTTGGGTGGAGCAGGTTAAAAGAGTTGCTTGCTGCATTGCTCCAGCAGATTATCTCTCATTTGTTTCCCGACTCGGCCGACGTGCTTCCTGCTTTTGAGGTTTTTCTTGAACAGAAATAAATGATGACTCATGGCTCTGGAGCTCAGACTAGTGGTTGGTGCGAGTACTGCAATCTGGTAGAATCTCATCAAAACATTCTTCAGTTCATATTTCCGGTGTGTGTTTGTGAAGGGAGGGATATGTAAAATGTTTTTTGACAGCCCTGGTTCAGACATGTATACGTAACCGAGCCGTGCTGTCTGCTGCTCTCTGGTGAGCCGAACCGCCTCCTGTCAACACACCTCTCTGTCTGAGCGCCACTGCACAGCGGCCGCATGCAGCCCTCCAGAAATGGGGACAATAACACGGCGATTATAGGTCATAATGTATGTAATTACCACCGAGGGGTTACAGTAAGGTCAGCAGCTGGCTGAGAGTCATGCTAACCCAGTTACTGTACAGCACACACCCCGCTCTTCACCACTTGGGTTGCATGAGGAGCTCTATCAGATCAAGCGCCGCTGCCGTTGACCATGAATGGCGTGCTATCAGTGGAAAGCAATTAAGCCATCTTGCTCGGATTCCTCCTCTCCTCTTGGCAACAACATGGCTATTTTTTCTCTGCCACCACTTCCCTCTCTTTCTCACACACTCTCTCGCTCCTTGTTGCCTGGCAACCCTGCTCGTAAATGTGATCCAGCTCGGCCGTGATTGGTGGAAGGCGCGGCAGATCCATGTCAGATTCAGAGAGGGGAAACGGGGAGACACGCACGCATCACCTCCTCCACCCTCCTTCTGACTGCATGTCACCCCTGCATGCATGCAGGAGTGTGTGTGTGTGTGTGAGTAGTCACGACTGCTCGGCATGCCCAACATGTATACACACACAAGCCCGTGAGCTAAGGTTAGAACTGCAGGGCTGAGTGTGTGTGTGTGTGTGTGTGAGAGAGAGATGCCACTGAGCAGTGGTATTAGCTGGCAGGTGGTCCTCGAAGGGGGCCGCCATGCTGCGAGCTGGAAAAGGAAAACCGCTCTTTGCTGGGTAGCATGTGTGCATGTGTGTGTCTGTATTTGCGTGGCTGTATTAACTTAAGTGGCCTCACATGTGTGTGTTTCTGCTCTTCCTCCCACCCAGGGAGCCATCAGGGCAGCCAGCGTGCAGTGAGCCGCCCGCCAGCCAGTTTAATGAGCAAGTGTTGAATAGTTTTTTTATTACCCTCTCACACACACACACACACAAACAGATTTTATGTAAAGCCTCCTGTGCAGCATTATTATATAGACGCTGTTCATTCATTCATAGAAATGAGTGTCTCACACAGACTCTCATGCGTTTTGCTCTGCAGGAACTTCTAATAAGACAGAAACACAAACATGTCAGAGAAAAGTAGCAGCCAGCTGGATTTCAACACATTGAAGACTTTTTGTGTTCGGGTACCTAATGGAGGAGCTGCATCGACTGAAATCCTCCATAAAATCTGCTCATGCAGAAGGATCGCAGTTTCGATTTGAGCGTTCAAAGGAGGGTTTCATGAGCATCACAGCCTCTTCAGAGGAGACAGATCTGCCTGGAATGTCGTTATTTGTGTGTTTGTTTGCTTGGTTTCCTTGTGGAGGGATTGGGTGGAGCGCTGAAGCCCAAACAAGCACAAAAAGAAATGTGGAGAAAGTTAGCACACATGTGAGTGTGTTACTGCAAATAGATGAGGGACAGCTGAGGTAAAGTCAAAGCTGTGGGAAAAGGGGACAAAAGAAGATGTTCAGAAAAGATCTTCAATATCTTTTTCAACTGAAAACAGAAAATGTTCATTGAAGTTTAGGGTTAGATTTACATGGTGACAGTGATCGGAGAAACTGCGCTGACTCCATTTCCAAAAACACATTTTCTCGAATTGCCTGCTATGTTCTCTGCATGTGGCTTCTTTGTGCTTTCAGCATTACTGCCGTTTCCATGGAAACAGACATCCGTTCTCAAAATGTTGCAATGCAAACAGGAAACTTTTCAGAAACAAAAATGCGAAAACCATTAAAAGCTGTGCAAGCTTTACCGACGCAAAAGAGGTCAGCATGAAGATGATCAGTATTTACATGTTTTAAAGTGTTCCTAGATCAGCTTCGTGTATTGATGCTCTTTAAGCATGGAAACTTTTAGCAGATCTTTTGTCTCTGCTTGGATATTTCCTAAGTTAATGTGGAATGCAGTGTCTTTTCATAGAAATCCATGTTTCAAAGCTACAGTCCCGACTGGTTTCAGCATCTGCAGCCGCAGCACAGGCCCGGATTGAGGCCTGACAACGGTCCTCTGTCCGGCCGCCGTCTTTATTACTCGCTCCACTCAATCGTCTCTGGAGCGTGACCCTCTCTGTCTCCTCATACAGTCGTGCTCTCCATTCTCCATTAGGTCTGGAACAATCCTCGGCTGTTGCTTTCGCTGCCATTCAAACTCGCTCGCTGCCATTTTCCTCCACAGCGGCTCTGAGCCTCGCATCTGACGTTCTGTATTTACAGCACGTCAGTGTGTCCTTATCCTCTTTGTCTGGTTTCCAATGTGCGGCTCTTTCACACACCAAAATGACCATAAATGAAGACGACTGGACGGCGGGCGGCCTTTCTGTCACACCGCCGGTACGACTGGCAGTCCAGTTTCTGAAAATCAGGACCACATTTCCCATAAACTTCACCGCTTCCTGTCCATTCCTCCCTTTCCTTGGAAGATAAACATGTTGGAGACGAGTTTTCCAGCATTCCACCACATTTCTTTAGGGATGTAAGGATGTTTAGTAAATACTAGCTTCAGTAACTTGATCATAAATACATGTGTCAAACGGGTGATATTCTCTCTGAAACACATGAGAATGTCTCACAAATAATGTAAAACGATTCAGCCTCACTCCGGCTCAGCCGATCACATGTCTTCAGGTGACCGTCTGTGTGTTAAGACTGTTGATAAAAAGAATTAGAAACTCTTCAGAATATGAAGCAGACCTAAAATCTGAAAATCACTGCAGAGTTCAACATCAAAGCACCTGAGCCTTGAGGTCAAATCTGATGAAAAACTGGAGGAAGACTTTATAACTAAGACTTTAAGACTATGTGTGCATGCCTTTGCCTGTGCGTGTGTGTCTGTGTGTGTCTGTGTGTGTGCTTCATCAGATGACTCAGCAGATGGTGTGACGGAGGACTTTTAAAGTGAATCTTGCTGACAGGAAGCTTCGATCACACTGTTATTTTAAACCAAACTGCTCACAATGAAAGACAAAAAAAGAGTGCAGACAGAAAACAGTGTATTTAAAGAATCACAGTGTCCAGTTGGATTACAGGCACACGGGGATGATGTCTGGCTTGAGGAGTCGCATTTGCAAGACTTCATTTAAAAACACCTGCACAGTCTATAGGACAGAGTTGGTATCATGTATGCAGTTTGTATGCAGCCTCTTCACAGCCTTTTGGCAGCTTGTTTGCATTGTTTACAGCCTGTTTGCAGCCTGTTTGCAGCCTGTTTGCATCCTGTTTGCAGCCTGTTTGCAGGCTGTTTGCATCCTGTTTGCATCCTGTTTGCATCCTGTTTGCATCCTGTTTGAATTCTGTTTGCAGCCTGTTTGAATTCTGTTTGAATCCTGTTTGAATCCTGTTCATCCTGTTTGCAGCCTGTTTGCAGCCTGTTTGCAGCCTGTTTGCATCCTGTTTGCAGCCTGTTTGCATCCTGTTTGCAGCCTGTTTGCATCCTGTTTGCAGCCTGTTTGAATCCTGTTTGCAGCCTGTTTGCATCCTGTTTGCAGCCTGTTTGAATCCTGTTTGCATCCTGTTTGCAGCCTGTTTGCATCCTGTTTGCATCCTGTTTGCAGCCTGTTTGAATCCTGTTTGCATCCTGTTTGCAGCCTGTTTGCATCCTGTTTGCAGCCTGTTTGCATCCTGTTTGCAGCCTGTTTGA
This sequence comes from Salarias fasciatus, assembly GCF_902148845.1. Lineage (NCBI taxonomy): Eukaryota > Metazoa > Chordata > Actinopteri > Blenniiformes > Blenniidae > Salarias > Salarias fasciatus. Next base: position 5,350,131 of record NC_043745.1, read on the forward strand.
ATCCTGTTTGCATCCTGTTTGCAGCCTGTTTGCATCCTGTTTGCAGCCTGTTTGCATCCTGTTTATCCTGTTTGCACCCAGTTTGCAGCCTGTTTGCAGCCTGTTTAAATCCTGTTTGTGGATGGTCCCATGGAGGTCACAAATAAGAGCTTCTAGGACTTATAGGACCTGCTGTTTACATTCTGATGTCTGAAACTCCAGCACAGTTTCGGAGGGCTGGAGGAGTTCACCATTGAGAGGATCTACAGCGTGAGGCAGGTGTTCATAATATTATGGCTGATCTCTTTTTATGTACAGAAGCAGATCGAGACCTGATTAAAAATTAAAATTGGGAAACGTATTAAAGATAATTCATCAGTAATTGTGAGTGTTGAGTGATAATTTATGTTTCCAGGTTATTTACAAGGTTTTTGATTAGATTAAAGACAATTTCAGCCTGTAATCCACACAGTCCCCCTTTATTTCAGCTGTTTCTGAATGAGAACAAAGAATCTGTGTGTGTGTGTGTGTGTGTGTGTGTGTGCGGTTGTAATAAGATTTATGATATTAATTATAAAATATTATATTTGGAAGCAGGCAGGCAGCTGGGCAATAAAACCACAGGATCATCATCTTCATCCACTCATGCAAACACACACACACACACACACACACACACACACACACACACACACTATATTTTATTGCTGCTGTGCCGAGTGTGCATATTGAGAGACTGACCCTGGTTTTACTGCTGTCACTGCAGAGAGAATAGCTTCAGCACCCTTCACCATCATCATCCTCATCATCCTCATCACCATCATCATCATCATCCTCATCCTCATCCTCATCACCATCATCATCCTCATCATCCTCATCACCATCATCATCATCATCATCCTCATCACCATCATCATCACCATCATCATCCTCATCATCCTCATCATCATCATCATCCTCATCACCATCATCATCCTCATCATCCTCCTCATCATCATCATCATCCTCGTCGTCATCAGGATCAGCTGGCCTTCGCAGCCACTTGAAGCCGTTTGAAAAGCACGATAAACAAGAACAACAATGAGAACAAGAGCAGACAAATCGTGGTTTTCACCATGAGGTCTGGGACCCCATCAGAGGACGTTACTGGAGCTTTTCATATGCACTTAATTGCCAACACTTTTTGCTTAACTCTCCAAGTTATTGCCTTCAGGTGTTCCCAGGTCCATAAAGTCCAGCAGCTCGGCTTGCAGACTGTTTCTACAAACAAGAATGGGTCGTTCTCCAGAGAACAGCGACAGGATGACACCTGAGAAATAAGTTCAACAGGGACATTTCCTCACCATCAACTAGAAGTTAGTAGAACTACAACAAGAACGAAGCGGCTGGGAAAAACACTAACTTCGCCACTGGAACCTGGAATGGGAAGTCAATCACGTTCATGTGCATGTGCAGGCTGGTGAGCGAATACTTTTGGGAATATGGTGTAGCCATGCCTATGAAAGTGTGTGTGTCGTCCAGCATCCGGCTTCACTGTGATGTTTTAGCAGCATGTCTTCTTTCATTTGATCAATCTGGGAGGATGAATCCGACCGGTGTCTAATCTGTTCGGAAGCTGGAATAAATAAACAAGCCGAGCAGCGTTTTCATCCTGGCAGAAGAAATCGCCGCTTCATCTGGGCGATGGAGGAGGAAGAAGGTGGTGACAGGAGCTTTAGATCCAATCAGCAGAGGGAATGAGCTGGAAGCGGACTTCTGACACCAGACTGGACCGCTTCGAGAACTTCTTCCCCACTTTGATTCTCGCTATTTGTTTTTTCCTGAATCAGATTAGGTCTGACTCAGGAAATGCCTTCAGTCTTTTATCGGTGTGATCTGTTTGTGTTTCTGTTGGGTCACATGGCCGCAACAGAGAAACGAGGAAAACCAACAAAAAGTACCAAGTCCCACTCAGCAGAGTTCACAAAATCACGAAGAAAGAAGAAAAATCAGAAAGTCCAGAATCTTTAAAGCTGCTCCAGGAGCAGCTGCTGAAGTTTCTCACCTTCAGTTTTTGGCTTTTCCACTGAAACTTTTCAAAGGAAAGTGACAAAAAGGGACGTATGTTTAGGAAGTTATGAGTGGGATTGAAGAGGAGTTGTTAAGCAGTGACAAATGGTTGGACTATTGTGTTTTCATACGCCGTGGATCCTTCATTCATTTTCTGCTGAACTGTAACAAAGACCGACCTCCAGAGTGAATCACCTGCTGTGATCCAAACACGCCCACTCTCAGCAGCACAAGCAGGGATTTCAGAGTTCCCCTGAAGCTGAAAAGAACCGGTGCTAAGATAAGAACGGACAACCACACGACAGTCATCCTCTCCATCAGGAGGGCGGAATGTAACTAGAAGGCAGGATTTTACATGATGAGCCACATGAACAGCTGTACACTAACGTTCTGAAACGTTTTGAAGTTTAAGTCCTCGCTGAATCACTGGTTTGTCCCCCAGTGACCCCACAGTGTGAGAAAAACAAGGACACACACACACACACACACACACAGAGGAGTGACTTGAGTGTGTGCTCGTTGGTGCTCTTGTCACACACGCGTGAAGCACACGGTGTTCCCAGGGGAACGCTGAGGAGAGAGAGAGTGTTTGGACTGTGAGAGCGGACAGCGGAGTGCTCTCACGTCCAGCACACACCCGGGAATTCAGCAACACTCCTGCTCTTCCCACCACCGCAACACACACACACACACACACACACACACACACCCGCACACACACACACACACACACAGACCGACCCTGTCAAGTTTTCCATTTTCACTCGAAAATGCCGTGTAAACAGAACAACAGGCCGTTGGTGGATCCCCCACCCTGAATGCAGGTGAGATCACATCTGGAGCAGATCTCAGCCTCGCTGCTTTCGCCACATCGTCCCCTTCGCTAAACGCACCAAACGTGGTGGAAGAAGAGCTACAAACAGCTGATGTTCGTTCTCCTTTGCTGCTTCGCTGCTCATCTCGAACTCTGATGCATCGGAGCGATTCCGCCGGGGAAACGGGATCGCGATGTGTCCGCTGAGAGCGCTGCACAAAATCCAACCACTGATTCAAGAAGGAGCCCGTCGGTACAAGAGCCCGGCACAGTACCCTTTCAGCTCCATTCACACACACACACACACACACACACACAGTCACACATTGATGCAGCACAGAGCATCATTCTTGATGCCCTCGATCCATTTGTCGAGTCCCTGATAGAAGTTCACACAACATGACAGAGAGCTGCGATTGTCGCCGGACTGCAGTGGAAGTGACTCATCAGTACGAGGAGAAGAAAGAGCCTCACACCATCACCGCCGTCTGTAGCGGGGTGTGTGGCAGCCGGCCTGTAAAAGCAGCAGGGGTCTTTTCCTGGACCTCAGCTGGAGGAGAACCCCCTCATCATCGTCCTCATCTTCATCATACGCACCGTCTGACAGCTGCATTCAGTAAGTCCCACCAGCAGGAGGCTTCCCTGCAGCCGGTCTGGCCTGGAGGAGGCCGTCAGAGGGCCGTGTTAGTCTGACCTCCTCGCCTCCTCCTCACCTCCTCACCTCCTCAGCCCTCGCTCCATTCAAACCACCGCCAAGCTGCGAGCCCACGCTCAGAATATCAAGCCGTCGGAGCCAAAAACAACACAACGATCCATAAACCACAAATCGATGAAGTTCACTGGGGTTTTTTGGCAGAGAGAAGCTTTGCATTCAAAAAACAGACTTTCCATTCAAATTCAGGACGGAGGGCGTCTGGAAACCGCCAGACGAGTTTCATTACAGCTGTTTGACCACATGATTAACTTGAATAATACGTCCAACAGCACAGAACTGATACTTTTCAGATTTTTCACCACGAACCATATGAACCTTTAAACACTTGTGTGCACATTGATGTTTCCCTAGACCCGCTCTGCTCCTTGCATTGTGCAGCCTAACAGAATTGATCGTGTGGCAGAAATAGCCTCCATCCAGCCCTCGGAGACGCTTCCACCCAGCAGTAGTTTTCCATGGCGCTGGGGACGGAGCGCACCTCCAGGTTCCTAAAGGCACTTTGGTGAGTGAGAGACTGCAGGGTGATTTCTGAAGGACGGACAGGAGAGACGGTCCTACCTCTGGTGTTGGTGGCCATGTCTGCCACCTTCTGGAAGGCATCGAGGAAGGCCACGGCCGCCAGGACAGTGGTTCTGACGGAGAGGAAACACTGGTTAACGCTCCGGCCTTCCAGCGGTACCGTTCAGAGACCCCTGCAGGGGCAGCTTACCGGAGCTGGGAGTGCAGTTTGGTGGCCTTGGCGCTGAAGTCCTCCCACACAGGATAGGAGCACTGGCAACACAAAGACAGGGAAACGTTAGAACAGGGACCAGCTGCTGGAACACATGAGCCAAACACGCTGTGTGAACCTGGCCTCAGAAGATTAACAACTCGCTCCCAGATGCAGTTTAAAGCTCTGAATGATTGACTTCTACTTTTACTTCCACCAGCTGCTTTTCAGATGCATTGTTCATTTCCACCTGAAGCACCGGCAGTCAAACTTCTGTTTACTTTTGAGAAGACGCCTCAAACTATTTGAACTGCGACGGCTTCCACCTCGGGCTCAGACTGAAGCGAATGACTAAAATCATCCCCAAGATGCAGGCTTTAAAAGCAGACCTCACTGTTAAGAGTCACAGTTACGAAACAGGATTTCCCACTTCAAATTTTTACTTGTGTACATGTATGATTATCATCATATCACACACAGGCACACACACACACACACACACACACACACACACACACACACACACACACACACACACACACACATACACACACACACACACACACGGAGGCTTTTAAAAAAATGATGAAAATCTTTTGACAATCATCAGTGAATCGTTTAAATAAGAACAAAAATTTCAATAAAAATAAAAATGCAAAAATATCCATTTTATTTGTTTTAAGACCATCCTGGGTGACTTTTACTGTCTTTGTTCTTTCTGCTCAGTTTCATATTCTTATCTACACACACACACACTCACACACACCCTCCATCAGTCTCTTTTCCATTGATACCCTGCTCACCCTATTATTTCCCCCGCTCTCTCCCCCAAAAAACTCCCCCTCTAATCCATCACCAAATGTAGACACACACACACACACACACACACACACACACACACACACACACACACACAAACACACACACACACATACACACACACACACACACACACAGCCACAATTCTGACTGCCACTGGCATGAGGATCATCAAAGACTTCCTCTGCAGCAGCAGCACGGCTGCAGACAATCCAACGCTGGAGTGTGTGTGTGTGTGTGTGTGTGTGTGTGTGTGTGTGTGTGTGTGTGTGTGTGTGGCTGCTGCTGGAGCTTCTTCAGTCTGGGTGACGGCTCTCCACACACCCCCAGCTCCAGCAGTTATTACATTACACTTGATCCAGGTTAACCTATAACCCTGTTAAACGCTGTGGAGTGGTGGTGGGGGGGTGGGGGGGGGGGGGGGGGGGGGGGGGGGGGGGGGCTGCTGATGTGGGTATTTATATCAGCAGGAGGTCGGGAAGGCTTTACGGGAACTCTGAGGGGAAAATTTCAGGCAGTCTGGGACTGAACCCAAAGTAATGCAGGGAATTTTAAAAAATGGAGGTGAGGGTATAGAGGAGAGTGTGTGTGTGTGTGTGTGTGTGTGTGTGTGTGTGTGTGTGTGTGTGTGTGTGTGTGTGTGTGTGGGGTGGAGCATCATGTGGCAGTGTCAGCCTGGCACACAGTGAGGCTGTGACTCTTTGATCTGGCCTGTTTGATGTGGTTTAATTTGGTCTGAAATCACAGTCCCGTTTCCCCTTGGTACCAAAAGCTACCCCCTATATCAACACACACACACACACACACACACACACACACACACACACACACACACCCTGCCCCCCTTGCAGCGTGTTCGAAGCGCCTCGCGGAGCTTAAGCAGTGTGGATGGGAGATAACGCAGAGCGACGCCCTACTTGCACGCACACACACACACACACACACACACACACACACACACGCTTTATTAACATATTTCTGTCATTTCCATCGAGTCACAGAGGCGACTGACCAAGCTACGCTTGAGTGTGTGCTGCTGCGCTCAGACCTGACGGGACGGATGATTCAGTCGGTTCACACCGAGCAGGAAGCAAACCTGAGACCATCGATCGGTTTCTACTGTGACGTGAGGAGAATTTCTACTGCACGCTCCTCCTGGTCGGGATGTGGGACGGCCTCTAAGAACCTACTGCCAAACCCTGTCACACACCGCAGGGATCATCATGTATGTCCAAATATATTTATTGGTTTCAGTTTTATTACCAACACATCCATGCTTTTTGCTTTGATCTGCCCTCCAACCGTGAACACTGGAACCCAGACTAAGAAAATCAGCCCCTGAACCGAAGTGCTTCCTGTTTCAGCCACTAGGTGGCGACGCCGTGATCTATCTGAGGTAATTGTTCAGGAGAAGAAGCCCAGAGAGAAGAGGCAATGCTAATCCCAGTGTTAGCACATCTAGCTAAAAAACTACTGTCAACTTCAGCAGCGGAGAAAGATTAAACTTTAACAAAACCACTGGCAGTGGATTCATCAACATCTGTAACCAAGTGATTTTTTTCTGAGAACAACAAGAAAAGGAGAAACTTTCTGAAAATGCTCCAACTCCGTCTTCCTGGCAAAGAGGGGAAAAGCAACTTTTCTGAAATGTTTCTGTTGCACACGCTCGGTAGAAGGACAATATGAACAATGTTTTCCAAACGGGGCGAAAAATGAGGGAAAAAACTTTCTGAAACTCGACAGTCTTGTTTTCTGGTTGAGAGTCACATGGAAGCAGTTCACACATCTTTCTGTTTCCACGTCTTTCATCAACCGCAGAAGATCTTGGTGGTGATGCACTGAATGAGAAACACACTCTGTGTGTGTGTGTGTGTGTGTGTGTGTGTGTGTGTGTGTGTGTGTGTGTGTGTGTGTGTGTGTGTGTGTGTGGGTGAAAGAGCGTCTGTGTGAAGCCCCTCATATCTGTTTAAAGAGGTTAAAATGTTCTGCGCTCACGCTGAATAAACGTGTTTGGGTCTGGAGCGCAGCGCCCAGAGACCGCCGCCACAGCGCCGCTCTCACATGACGGCAGGACGGCCGAGGGGCAAAGGCATCAGCGTGAGAGACGGCGAGCAGGAGACACTGTGTGTGTGAAAGAGCTCTGGGATTGTAAGGCATTATATCACCACTTCCTGTGTGTCAGCAGGGCATGCATGGCTGCCTCTCATGCACACACTCGTGGACCGGCCCCAGTGTAAACACGGCGAGAGCCAACGTCACGCCAGCCTGCTCTTATATCGGCTTCTTTTCCAAGCCGCTGGTTTAAAACTCAAGTGACTCTGTCAAGGTGAGGAAAATTACACAAGCAGGACTCTGCTGTAATTTATGACATAAAGAAACAGGGACCCTTCGCTTTGGCCTGTTCTTCCTTCCTGTTTTCATTATCGCCGCCTTCGTCCCGATCAGGAACACGGGACTGCTGCTCAATCTGAGTGAAGGATGGACGCTCACCGGGAAGACGTGTCGTAAAACTGACAAATGGTTTGAGATGAAATGAAACGCGTCCAGCTGCACCCTCCAACAGGTAGCCTTCTTTAATCCACACTGAGGGAGAGACGGATCCAGACACTCCATAGCGATGAAGCCACGGTTTTGTAGTCAGCGTTTCAAACTGTTCCTTAATATTGATTCTCCTGACAGCCTCTGCACGTGGTTCAGTATCAATCAGCCTTCACAGCATTTAAAAAGCACTCATATTGCTAAGTTGCTAAAGGTTAGCGCCGACTTGTCCTTTAAATAAGTGGAACATCCCTTCTCTCTGTTCTCTGACCAACGTTTGAAAATATTGATAATTTCATTATCTCATGAATCTCATGAAGGTTCGTCACCACGTCCAGCAGAAAGCCAGATAACGAGCCTCATTGCAATCAGCTATGTTGAAGCAGGGAGACATGGAAAACATGCAGGTCTGCGGCCCTCCAGGACTGGAACTGGAGACCGCTGTTCTAGAACAAAGTAACTTCATCATATCTGTACTTGTTATGGGATTGTACCTGTTTTTGCTCACATTTTTCAATGACTTTTGCAAAGTCAGGATGTCACGTCTCAGCATACATTAACCAGACACAGCCTTAAACCGCTGAAGGTGCCCTGAAGCATCTGGAAACAGAAGAAATTAGCGGTGGACGCTTGAAGTCAGGCAGAAGCAAAGGAGAAGGGAGAGAGCGGTGGAAAAGACAGAGACACGAACAGGACTGTGATTTCTCCAACGGTTCCTTCAGACGCTTCGTAGTTTGGTGACAGATGTCTGCTGGGGTTTGTGGCCCTCTGGAAAAAAGGAACTCCTGAATGAAAGTTTCCCACAGGAGATTATCCAGAAGGTTACACCGTCTCTGCTGACTGATGAACAACACCCAATCCGACTGTTCTCCCGCTTCAAGGCTATAATGTTCACATGCCGACACGCCCAGCCTGGGCTGCGCTGCCTGCGGGTTTGACATATTTCTGTCACTGACACTTTGAGCAGTTTGAACCGCTTTTCCATGGCGATGTGGGTCTTATTGACCTCTCTAACCTTGGTAAATTTCTGAGCCTGATCCTGCACCACGTCCCGTTTACGACACAATTTTTTAAGAGCAAACAGAAAACTTTCCTCAATCCAACGTGGTGGTCTCTCCAGACGAACACACTGCTGTGTGAAAATTCTCTGGTATAAAAATACAAGGTCAAAGGGTAAACAGGCCTGGAGAAATGAGCAGTCAGGCCTGGTTTACCTCCCATATCTGACTCAATGTAACGAGATAATCAGCGTTACCTCCTCCATCCACCACTGGTGTCGGGTTGCTCCTGATCAGTGTCTGTTGTGTAATCATTCTGTGAGGATATCTGCAGAGCACGGCTCATTCCAGATACCCGACTGTGACTTTCTGCCACTTGGGAATCCTCCTGGTTCAGACGTTCTGAACAGGAACTAAAAGGTTGCCATGGAGACAATGAGCCAGATGTAGTGTCCACCTGAGCCCCGCCGTCGCTCACATGCGGACAGTGATTGAACAACGTGGCGATGACTCCCGTTTGTACGAGGCGGGGAAAGCGCCGGAGCGAAGCGGAGTGTGGCAGGCAGGGCTGAGACAGGAGTCGACTTAGCATAAGTGGCTTCATAGATGAACGCAATAAAAATGAGATGCAAAAGTAACAAGGGCGCTCCAAGAAGCTGCAGGAGCCGCTGCATGGAGCAAGAGATCAACGTCCACAGCGCCTGGTCACAGCAGTGCAGCCACACAGCAGCTGCTGAATATGAACTCTGGTTCATCTTCAGGCCAGCAAGCCCGATTCCTGAAAAATTAGCTCAAGGTGAAACTTATTGTTACCACACTAGAACAAGGCATCAACTAAAATGATTCCGAATTAATGTGTCTATTTGCAAGTTCATCAAATATTCACGGAAACTCCAGACATACAATTCATCTTTTTCATTAAATTGGTGTAAAAGTACACAGAACGCGGCCTGTTGGCAGTGAGAAGGACATTTTTGTGGCTCTCATGGTGAAATGAAGGAAACAAAAGCAGCAACATCTGATTAAGCTACATGTTTATTCTACTTTGGGCCTGAGCCTTTGCTGTGTCCGTTCACCCGACAAACGCAGCTCGGACCTGCTTCCTGAAAATGCAACTTTTTAAAACTCCTTCGACTCCTTCTCCGTGGAAACAGGAAAATCAACATAGTTGTAAGCGTAAAACGTTTTCACAGGAAACGTCGTGTTTCCTTATGGTGGGAAGCGGGGCTGGAGGACATGACCCAAAACTCATGTATATTTTTTTTCACATTCATGTCTTTCATTCAAATATAATTCTGGGTCGAAGTCATTAACAACCTGCAACACAGGCACTTTTATTAAGCTTCTATCTGCAAGAATTAAACATGAATTCTCCAGGAAAATGGTAAAGTGTAATCCAGTCAAATCCAGGTTTGTAGAGTTTGAACAGTTGTGTCAAACTGATTTTAGTTTCATAGAGAAACCAGAGGGGGTCAGACCAGTGAAATGACTGCACAGTAACACACACTCATCCACAAATCCAAATGTTTCAGTGCGGTTGAATAGAATGCATGCGTGGAAATCTATTGCTTTCAAAATATGTACAACTTCAACAGCACACCAATTTTTACCTTTGCATTCTGGAGCAACACAGTTGGTGGAAATGTCTCTTTTAATCCTGCTGCAACTAAAAATGCAGGAATGACTCAACTTTTGGATATTTACTTTTATTCTGCACCAGAATATGTCATTAAAATTGGCTTTAAATTGAGATGATAGCTATTTTTTGTAGTAACTGTTTGGTTTTTGCAAAAATATAAAGATTTTCAAGACGTTTACCCTGCAGCACGACAAAGGGAAACTTTAAGGTTTAGATTTAAAGGTGTTTACGGCTCTATATTTTACCGTTCCGACCCACTTAGAATGACACTGGGATGAAGGTGGCCCCTGAACACCCCCTGCATGCTGAACCCTCCTTTACAAACTCATGTTGTTATTATTCACCCACAAAATAACCTGAAAACATTTTCTACTGCAGGATCTTCATGAATCAGGCCACATTACATTTTGTTGAATCTGAAAAAAAAAATTAAAGCTCTACTGCTTCATTAAAGTTTCAGGACTGTTATAATTCACTGATTCCAAGCATTTAAATAATTTACAGATACATTCAGCCTTAAAAGTTGAGTCAAGGTCAGAAATAGTCTTTCCTGCATGTCTGAGAGTGAAAAGGTAAACTATGCTAAAAAAAACCTATGCTTTACCCTTTAATTGATCACTTTTAAATCCATCAGTCTGCTTCTTCCTTGATAATCTCGGATCCACAGCAATATATTGACTGATTTTCAGCCTTTTTTCTTTCAGTAATCCTTCATCTGGTTCGGCCCTGACTCTTCTGGCCTAGTTCTCACAGCGGCCCGGCGAGAGCGGCACTCCAGCGCTCACTACAGTGGACGAGAAGCTTACTGTCTCCTCTCATTCTTTTGTTCCCTTTGTTCCCCCACAGCAAGACAGAAAAACAGAGGAAATCCAGCAGCAGAGACAGAGGCAGAGCGAGGACGGGCGGAGGCAGGCAGAGAGGGATGGAAGGATTAACTCCCTTTTTTTGTTGTATAATCGCGCCAATTCACACATTAAAAGAGAAATGCACCGACCAAACAAAGGGGGATAATTTCACAGTGCTTCATATGCATAATCGGCCGGGTTTGAGTTTTCAGAGGGAGGATCAAACTCATTCTTATCAAGGCTGGAGACGGATGTACAGCCCACGGAGGAAAACAGCGTCTATCAGCCGTCTGAAGGGCTTTCTGTTTGTTCTGGAGTCGACTGCACTATTAAACATTGTACTTAAGAGACTCTTAACACAGGTAGGACCGGACAGGACGGGATACGGCGCCGTGTCTGAAATTTATACACTAAGCTGGATAAACGACAGGAAATCTGGATCTTTTATCGTTTTCCACCAAATGAAATTCAATTCATTCACAAATTTATATAAACGTTAAGACATTTTTCCTTTAGTGAAATATATGGGCATCAAGTGATCTAAGAAACAAAAGAGTAGGATCAGAATTCTATCAAATAACCAATGATTAGTTGCTCCATTTTGGACTCTGAAACTTGTGTTGTTTGTTAGAAATGCTCAAAGTTACACTAAGTATCATTTGTTCATGTTTAAAATTTAGCTGATTTTTTTAAATTTCTCAACTTATTGCACTGATTTCTAAGTGTGTTCTGAAGTTGGCGTGATAACTCGCTGGTCACAGTCTGTCAAGTCTTCTAAATCCAATCAATGATTCGGTTCTCAGTCCAGTAGGAGGACGGCAGATTAAAAACACAGCAGAGGTTTTAGCCGTCAGTCCCACGAGACACATGGACATGGCGATTCCCAAGCGGTAAATGTCAGCATTTCTGGTATTTTTCTTGTTTCTATGGAAGCATCACAAGGCCCCGTTTACACCACAACGTCCGACAACAAGTGATGGGACTTTTAAAAAAAAAAATCAGCTTGTTTGCATGTATTTGTGGTTGTTTGGTTTTTGTTTACTGATGTTTTGTTTACAATCCTTCCAAATGTGGCAGCATTAAGGAGAGAAATAACCAGGCTTTCCAAAGCAATAACATCTACTGAACATAATTCATTAAAAAAATCTTTAAAATGTCCAATACAAGACACAATTGACGTGTATTATGTGTGGCTGAATTACTTTTCATCACAGATAAACCCAACTTTCTGGATGATGTTAAGAAAAATAAAATACGTGCATTTGTTTTTCATCCTGATATGAAACTGTTAAAGAATTTGAAAAGTAAGTCTTTAAATGGAATGAAGTGGATGAAAAGGAAGAAAATGAAAAACTTTTCTCTGAGCTGCCCTATAAAGGGTTAAATCACAGCCACTCCCTATAAAACACTGGATTAGCAAACGGAGTTTGCAGCTGTAATTACGACATAAAAATAAGTGGTAATTTACTGTGTTTGGCAGCCAAGCTGGCAGGACAGGAAGAGGGAGGCTGGTGAGGACGGTGTGGTCTGGCTCCGGTGGAACGGATCAGTACCTGTCCTCTCTGATCAAAATCAGGACATAAAACATGAAACTTTATGAAGCACCTAATCCGAAATAATCCTGATAATCCAGGAAACACTGATCGATCGATGTACTGTACAACATGTAGTAGGATCATTCTAAACGCCCGGATGTCATTGATTACTGTCTGTTTTTATGAAAACCAGCTTGGCGTGTCTCGGCTGGCTCCCCACAGCTCTTATTTGTCAACTATTGTTTTTTATTTCAAAATTAAACTTTGAGGCCAATCTTTTTAGGGATTTCTTCTCCCAAATTCAGATTTATTAGAAGTAAGCCTCTGACATTTTTGAAGACTTCCTCCTCCCTCCGTCACTTCGCAGTGACTGAAAACCAACATGGCGTCGATGCAGATTGTTCTGGTGAAAACGGGGAAACCTCGTGTCACTAATGGTGTCATTCTCAGGCAACTGTCCCCAAAAATGTAAGTTATTTACATGAATGTGCAATTAAGCAGTTTTAAGAATCTTGAATCTCATTTAAGCAACAGTTTCAACTGAAAACTGAAGTTTTGTTGCACATTAGGCATCCCTTCACACAACAACGGTGTTCTTTACAACTGAAAGAGCAAGTTTTTAAAAACACTCCCACTCCATTACAATGGAAATGGGGAAAACGCAACTTTTCAGGAATGCTAAATGTGCACCATGGCCGTAGTAAATACTCTGGACTGATTCTTCAGAGACGCTTCCAAGAAAGCTAGCTATATCGCTGCAAACATGCTAACTAGCATTAGCCTCAAAGCCATGTTTGCTACGTTTGTAAAAACATGCACAGTTCAACAGCTGTAAGAGACACTGACCAGTGAAAACTATTGAGACACAGCCACTCATCAAAACACAAGATTAGCACCTTCAAAAAAATTTTTTAAAACAAGCCGAGGACAGATTCCCAGGTCTCCTCCGTTTTATGGACGGAATCCGACGGTGTTTTTCTTGGACAGCCTGGATGTCTGCTGTGATCTCCTGGACGATCTGATGCCCTCTCATGAGTGAAACTCTTCTCTCACCACACAGTTTAGCTTCGGAGGGGGAAGAATCAGTGTGAAGATGATGAGACAAGAGGCTGCACGGCTGCATAATTGATGAAGTGCAGCAGCTAATTCCAATCTGAACGCAGCGATGAGGGGAAAGAGGAAACCATCTGTGTGTCGAGTCCCCGAGCTGCAGATCACAGACGCTCCATCAGCAAAACAGCTGGTTTGTCTGCGTCGGATTTGAGGAAAAATGGTATGGATGAACAGAAACCAACACAACAGAACGTCACACATTACAAGAGAACCTGACATGACACAACAGAACCTGATGCACCACAACAGAACCTGATGCACCACAACAGAACCTGGCAAATCACAGGAGAATCTGACACATTACAACAGAACCTGACACATCGCAAGAAAATAAAGGACGGTGATGGAATCAAAGACCTGCATTCAGTTTCTTTCACCAATTCTTCTTAACAATATAAACTAGGAATTCCCTTATTTTACATATATTTGGAGCCAGCTTCAAACTGAATGTTTTACAGAGAAGAGTTTGTCATCAATCTGGCAGTTTCAGAAATGATACCAAAGACAGTGTCGATAGTGATATATGAAAGAGGCAACAACTTCCAACTGCAGTGCACTTCTGAAGTTGCATGAAAAACAGTGAGTAGAGCTAATGAACTGCTAACGTTTACTTATCGGCTAAGTAACTAGCTGTGTGGTGCATTTTAGCACGTGCAAAAGTTATTACGTTGGAAAATACAGTTGAAACGCCTTTACTTATTTATTTACTTACTTTACATTTCACAGTAAAATCAAGCTGTGTAAACCATATTTGCCATCCAATAAATGGTTGAAAATCAGACCCCAAAAAGTGTCTGATCATTCACAGATACAGCTCACTTTAATTGTGAAAAGTCTCCATGTGAAAGAATTTCTTGTTTTATTCCAGCTCTGTTTAGCAGAGGTGAGGCGGAGGAGAAGCAGCCTGCCATGCACGGGCAGAAGGTTAAATCAGACCTATCTGAGAAAGGAACCGTATCTGCCATGACATCTGTATATTCATCCTCACCTCCGTTAGCTGCTAACGTTAGCTAACGGTCAACAATACAGAGCCACCACAGTCTAATCACATTCTGTGTTAGAGTGCAACATGATTAAAGGACTGAACGAAAATCAACACATTAAAGTCCTCATTAATAAAACAAAGATTCCACGGAAAAGCTGTACTATCTCACTGTAACAGACACACACATCCATCGCAAATTCAAAGTCATTGGAATGTCATGTAACAATACATCCAAAAGCACCGAGGAAAAATGATCAGCTGGAAGACAGAGAGAAGCAATCTGACGCTGCACCTCCATTTACTGGAAAACCAATCCAGGACTTCCTCCCAGCATCATCTATTGAATCAGCTCAAAAGCCGTGGAGTAAAGCTGACCTCAGCTTTCAAAATGCAGGAACATTTTCCACAATAAACACACCAAAACAAGTCACAAAACCAAAAGGAGGGACTCACTTAGTAAACAAAGAGTTTGCTAATGAAATACAGCACATTATCTTCAGCCATCAATCATCCTGGCCTGTAGCCGTTCCTCTTCTCTCGTTATTCCTCCAATCATGTGATCCTGGCTGAAGGTGTGCCCGTATGAGCACTTAACGTAAGTGACAGCAGCCGTCAGCGCTGAGAGAAATATCGAAGCAGGGATCAGGAGAGGAAACTGATGGTTACTAAGCCCAGCCAGATGAGACCGCTACATGTGGCGCTATCGTTGTTTCCACGTTAATGCTAGTGTCGAGGTGACGGGAAAGCCTTGTCTCCGTCGTGTCCTTCTTATTGTGTTGTTCAAGAACAACACAATAAGAAAACCTGGAGTAAATCTTACATATTTAATGAAAATCCACTTACAGTCTTTCTGAAATCTGCAGAGAATAATTATTGTGACGAAGTGCGATGTTTTCTGAATGTCTCTTAACTTGTGATGCATGATCGAACAGTGCTGCACGGCCATGAAGCAGAGTTCCTAACACTGTTCCAGTAAACACTTAATGCTTTCAAAAGCACATTGCATTTCTGACTAACTTTCCAAGTTGTCTCTCTGATCTCATTAATTGTTTTCCTAATTTTAACCCTCACTGTGACTTTCTATTGTAGCCATTCCCAGCTAAATTTATTTGAGGCGTCTTTATCAATATCTGACACCAATGTTTCTTCTAAATATTTTCCAAAAAATATTGGGAACAATCTCGAATCCAACCAGCCACACACAAACAAACCAGCATTCTCATTAATGAGTCACAATCGCTCATTCTCAACAATCACTGATCCGTTTATTAATTGTTTGTATAACACCCGATTCACTGCCTGTTGTTGGGGAGACAGGAGCAGAATACTGAAATGACACATTTCAGTTTCAAACCAGCAAAAAACCAACAACACACAGAAAATCACCATCCCTGAAAAACTGACTCAATATTAGGCAGGTAGTCATAATATTATGGCTGATCGGTGTAGAAGAACTGTGAGTAGCAACTTTCAGAGAAGTCAAGCAACATCTAGCCAACTGAATGGCTGTTATCAGGTTTATCTTTGGAAATATTTTAGAAATGAGCGCACCGATGCTTCAGACACAACAAGCACCAGTCTGAGAGCTGCTGGTTAAACTGTCTGGGTTCTGTGTGAGTTTTAATGTTGGTTTTCCTAAGAAGATAACAGTGAAAATGAAGGACTCTTTAATGATAACAAGTCCATGTGACAATTTCTAATGACTGCCTATGCTTCCATCCATCCATCCAGCATTCCAATCCTCCATTATGTTGCTTTATCAAATTAAGGTTGCAGGAGGCTACAGCAGTCAGAGTGTATTTTGGACCTAAGGTAGGCTACAGTTTACTAAATTTTGATCTCATACATCAGCAAAACCTGCTACTGTAAATAGTTCTGAGGCACCTGGGTTTCTTTACCCCCATCTGAACCAGGGTTTGATGCCTCAGAACAATCTGTCGGTCCTGTCCTTTTCCCTCTATTCCCTAAAACCCAACCGGAACAGAAAAAAACTCTCCCTCTTTGAGTCTGATTCTGCAGAAAGTCTCCTCTGAGTCTGGTTTTCTTTCCACCGTCTCCTCTTCTTCCTCTAATGGATCTGTTGTTTTCTCTCAGTCAAAGTGCTGAAATGACTGGAAACTGTACATGGCACTATAGATATAGAGTTTCATTTACATTTTTACATTTATCAGCCAATAATAATATCACTGGCTTAATTCCAGAACCTTCCAAACACTTGGGAGCAGAGAAAACAGGACTTCAGCACCCCACAATGTTTGATTAAGAGCAACATGATGCTGAATGCAGATTTCTTCTCCTTGACTTTAACCAGTCACAGTTCTGAAGCTTCTCTGCTGAAAGAAGGATCAAGCACTGATTTCCATTCACTACTGAATGATTTAGGTCTTACTTCTCAACAATCCCGAATCATTTTCTTTGAATCTCCCCCCGGACTGCCTCCAGGAAAACATTCCAGTGAAGACAAATGCTGCCAAACAAAACCCTGACAAGCAGAACCCTTCAGAAGGTTCCACAGTCCACAACAAGTCCAGTTATGGTTTCTGATGGCATCTTCACCTCAAATCTAATTTTGACCACCTCAAACCAGAGGTCATCTTCTCTACACCCCCCGTCCACACCGGGCACCCCTGGTTAACACTCCCATGGCCCCGCCCCCACAGACACACACATACAAAGTGCTCAGTCCAACAGAAGCATTTCATTCTCAAATGGAAGTATGACATGTAGAGCATGAAGAGAACGTTGTTTACGTGGACGGGGAGATTATTGATTTGCCACACATTGTTATTCTCTGTGTCTGTCTGTGGCCTGTTCATAATGATCGTGGGGGGGGGGGGGTTACAGTGAACAGCTGAGTGTGATGAGAAGGCTTTGACAGGCCTCACAAAGGCTTCCCTGAGTGAGGCTTTCTTGGCCGACTCCCAAGCAGCCTCCACGCCTCCCCGGCCCGGCCCTCCTCATTCATGTCCAGCGGTCCTCGCAGGCCCCGGGGCCCTGACGACCTCGGAGATTTTAACGAGCTCTAATGAGGGAGATGCTCCTTTACACGTCCGGCGAGGCGACGGCCACGTTGGCACCACTCCGCCTGCTTTTGCCATGAAAAAGTTTCAGAATTAGAATGCAGCACGTCTTTTAAAGTAAAGCGTCCACGTGTTTGAGGGCAACTTTAAACTTTTCAACTCTTCTCAGAAGTGACCAACCGCAATGGTTCCAGTGAAGAGATTTTACCTACAGAGTGTTCATGTTCCTCAAATCTGCTCTTTTATAGCAGACAGATTAATATGAGTACATTTTGCCTTCAGATGAACTGGTGAATCAACGGCGGCTACAGTTTGGTTACGTTGTTATGTTATCTGGTATTTTTCATGGCGTCTTCTCAGAGATTTCGTCTGATTGTCTGTCAGTCTGCTGGTTTCTCGCTGTGGTGGAACCAGCACTGCAGAGGTCGATGGCACCACCGATCTGTGGCATCTTTCTCCTCTCTCGCTGGGTTTGCACGCACCTCTGCGGTGGGAAGCCCCCCCGGACCACACACACACACACACACACAGTCCCCAGCCCGGACTAATGACGCGGCTCCACAGAGCATCTTCAGTTCTGCAGTCATGAGACATCAGAATCCCGTGAAGGCTTTAAATGAGAATCGCCACAATGGCCGTCCTCTGCCAGGATGCTAAGCGCTTTACTTCCACGTCTCCTGGCGCGCTGATGCTGTTGTTTCTGCTCTGACTACGTGAATGAGGAGGTGGGTGAAACTGCATCAGGAAAACTGTCCTGGCAGCGTTCTGCAACTGAAAAAAAAACAAGTCCAAAAAACTAGATTTTATTTATATAATAAATCTGTTCTACTAAATACAGTATTCCTGTTTGTCACTCAGAGTTTATGTTTGGTGTTGAACTTGTGAGCCTGAGGGTTTATAGTGATGCAGTGGTTTACACTGCTGCCCCACTGCAAGAGGCGCCCTGGTTCGAGTCTGAGCCAGGCTTTGCACAATTTCACTTTGTGTGTTTTCTCCAGATTTTCTGGGATTTCCTCCAACAGGACATGAGTTTGAGGCTAACTGGTGAAACCAGTATGTGAAAATACAGTTTTTGCATTTTCATTTCAGAAAAATTGCACATTTGCGTGACAACATTCTGAGAAGATGTGGTTTTCATGTCGGGTTTGTTGATAGTTTAAGCAATGAAACCACACACACACACACACACACACACAATCACGCAGAGAACAACACGCTTTAAAATTTGACATTGAAGAGTAGGACCACGTTGAATTCCTATTCCAGGTGACTCTTATGAAACTACCAAGTCCCGGTTCCCACACATGCTCAGCAGAACCATTCACTGCGGCCATGGAGAGCGTGCGGTCTCCACGGAGACGGAACCCGAGCATTTCCAGAAAGCGTCGTTTTTCCAGACGAATCATTTTCGAAACCTTCCACTTTGAGAACCCTTTTGATAAAACTGTGTTTTCAGTGACTCTGACCACCGTTGTCATGTAAACGGAACCCCAAAACGCAAAGGAAGTGTAATCCTTTCACTTAAAAACATTAAAACGGAGTCTGAACTTCCTGCAGGTGAGAATGTGAGTGGTCATTTCTCTGCTTTGGCCCTCTAATGGACTGCTGACCTGTAAAGTGGTACAAAACACGTACCAATGGTAGATTTATTGTTTGTTTCCTCCTAGTTTTCAACTGGCAGGTCGTCTGATGATGAACTTGGAGCTGGCTGTTCAAGGTTTTCCAATCTATGTTCTCCATATAAATTGAAGTAATTGCACATTTATTTTGTTTTCTTATTTGTTTATTCTATTTATTATCAGTGATTATTTCATTTCAAGAAGGACAAAAATCAAACTACAGAGGGGGAAAAAGGACCAAAAATAAAAATAAATCTCAATCACTTCTGTACATTGAAGGAATACTCCGAAGATTTTGGACCCACGCCCTATCCCTATCATTTACAAAGTGAGATAACCTCTAAATACCTTTATTGTGTCCGTTCGTCCAGTGCCTGGCTCCCAGCTGTTAGCATCGTAGTTAGCTTAGCTCAGCTGCTGGAGGTGAAGAGGAAACAGAGCCGGACTGACGAAAGTGGACAAAATCCTGGTTATAAAACATTTTAAAAAACATGTTTTCTTTTCAATCTGTTAAAATAACGTTTTGATACACAGATCTGCACAAGCACAGTGCTCCGCGGAAGGATATACCGGTGAACAGCGGCTGAGTCTATGGCTTCTACTGCTGTGCTCCGGTATATCCTTCCGCGGAGCACTGTGCTTGAGCAGATCTGTGTGGATCAAAACGTTATTTTAACGGATTGAAAAGGAGAACAAGTCTTTTAAAATTGTTTATAACCATTTCGATTTACTTCACGTGCTAATACGCCGTCCCCTGGACCACTGGAAGGAGTATTTTGTCCACTTTCGTCAGTCCAGCTCTGTTTCCTTTTCACCTCCTGCAGCTGAGCTAAGCTAACTACGATGCTAACAGCTGAGATCCAGCCACTGGACGAACGGACACAAAAAAGGTATTTATGAGCTTACCTCACTTTGCCAATGATAGGGATAGGCCGTGGGTCCAAAATCTTTGGAGTATTCCTTTAAGGGTCAGGATAAAACACACACTGCTGTTTAGAAGAAGGAACCGAGCAGCAGGAAGCAGACTGACTGTCATACCTCTTATTCCATTAGTCTTTTTGTTCATTTGGGCTAAAAGACACTGTTCGTTACTCGGTAATACTGCTGCTGGCAGCTGAATACTTAAACACACACACACACACACACACACACACACACACACACACACACACACACACACACACACACACACTGGTAAATTCATGAATGATTCTCAGTATTCAGACATTAAAATCGCCACTAACTTGGTCAGTTATGCTTCTCTCTTTGTTTCCTGACTGCATGAATCCCAGCAGCACAGATTACAGACAAATGACGGACTGATCGGTCTGATCACAGACTGATCACAGACTGATCACAGACTACAGACACGCAGGCAGTGACGACTGCTGAGGAGACAAAGAGGAAGGGAGGAGCGGCAGAAGAAGGAGGAAGATGGATTAAAAGAGGAAGAAAAAGTGCTTTCTAAACAGCCGGGATCGAACCTGCTGACGACGGGAGAGCTGAAAGGTTCCAATCCACTGGACGTCAGCAGGACAGAGGTCATCCATGAGCTAATTACAAAGGTCACATCTTTGGTTTTTCATTTAAAAGGCTGATCTCACACGTTAAGTTTGTTTTTGCTTCTCCTTCATCATGTGTTTTCATCTTCCTCTTCAGGGTCTCAGATGTTTGATGGAACTGAACTTTGACTGGAACTTCTGATGACATGAGGTCAAACGGACA
The DNA here is from genome assembly GCF_902148845.1 of Salarias fasciatus. Classification (NCBI taxonomy): domain Eukaryota; kingdom Metazoa; phylum Chordata; class Actinopteri; order Blenniiformes; family Blenniidae; genus Salarias; species Salarias fasciatus. The sequence continues at coordinate 5,371,233 of NC_043745.1, forward strand.
CACACACCGGAAGTTAAGTGTGTTTCAATATAGAAATAGAAATATGGACTTGTGATATGTCTTTGTTATATTTTCCCAGAAATTGAAAAATAATTGATGCTATTGATTAGATATTAAAGATCCAATAAGTAATATTACGTCACATAACGAACCCCTAAAAGAGCATTATGTAAAACCTCAGGGCACAAAGACAGTAACATCATACAAATTGTTTAATTTCAATAATCAGTCTTGCAGCCCAGCCAGAAAACAACTCTCCCGTCTCTGAAATGATCACGATGTGCAGGTTCATCGTACTCATCCAATGTGGAAGAAAAAATATTGCACATGCATTAAAAAAGCTCTTTTCAGCTTTCCACGGTTTGCAGCATCAGTTTAATTAAAGCAGCTCTCCTCCTGGAGTGAGGAAAGAAAAGCTATTAATTCCTTTGTTTTATCTGACAAATGGCTTCTTTTTCTGCAACCTTTAAACTCTGATTAAAGACACATCGTTCCTCGTGACTCGGTGAATCTCCTTGAGCCTCCGACAGCTTCCAGATTAGAGTTTTTTTTTTAATCTAATCTACAGTGACTCACATTTCTGAGTGATGGACAGAAAACAAGAGAATAACTGAGACAGACAGGCAGAGAGAAGCCTTCAGAGTTAAATATGGAGAATGATCACAAATGATCAGTTCATTAAAAGGTATATGAAGATAAATAAGCGTCCTGCGGTCTGGTATTAGTCCTAGTTAATTATTTTTCATTAGAACAACACCATTTAATCCTGCTTTATGAGCTGAATTGATGAATTCCATTAAAAATGACCAAGTTTCATCTCTTTATTCTAAAGTGAATAAAGTGAGGCATTAAGCTGGCTTTTAATTTCAAAACACAATTAGCTTCATATAAAGGAGCTATTCACGTGATCTGATGCATGAGTTTACATGAAGATCAGAAAATTTAATCTAAATACAGCTTCATTTATCAAACCATCATGTGGGGATTCAAAAAACGAGATTTTCCATTGCTCTGTTCACAGTTTATATAAATTCTCTGACGTCTCTCCTCTACATCCAGAACAAGACTGTCTGGGAAAATCCCAGAAATTGCCCTGAGCTTAAAAACGAGTTACTGGTAAATCTAACAAAAACAAATCCACACTGTCCCTGACACATATTCAGGATTTAATCATTTATTACTTTAAATTCACAGAAGGACATTGAAAAATATCAAACTGTTTCTTTGTTTTTTCTTTATTTGCAGCAGGATAAAGTGTCAAAAAAATGAAAAAATGTTTGACACAATACTTGTTGTGTTTCTTCACTTTCATACATTCTGAAATCACTGAGTTGTATTTGCTTGATTGCAGCATTAGCATTAATATTAGTTTTAAATAAACTTATTTAAACTGCTTTGCACCAACAACTCAGATCCATCTAAGCCCTGTTTTTTTTTTTTTAATGAAACTACACACACGGATTACAGTACATTATAATTATTATTGATGAGAGAAGATGGACGTTCATTTGAACAAACAACCAAGTTGGATTGTGATTACAGTGACTGTCAGCAGGACCAGGACCCGGACCAGGAGAATCTGGACTGGGAGTCAAGACACTCTGGAGGAGAACTCTGTTCTTATTGTCCATCTACTGACCATGTGCAGAAGAAATCTTTCAAAAACGTCCACGTTGTGAGACATTTTTAAAAAGTTGCACTGCTGTGTAAAGAGCTGCCCCAAAGCACAACCAAAGTTTTGAGAACGCTCACCCCTGAGTGTGACTGATGTAAAATCTTACTTCCAAAATCACAAAGCGATTAACACCAGACTTAAAAAGCAGTTCTGAAGCCATCTCCTGCCTTCTATAAGATCTGAAATAACTAAATGAAGAGATCCAGTCATGGAAATGTAAGTTTTATCCATTAATATGCAGATGATTGACAAATATAGTGATCAAATGAATGTGATGAATCAATCAGTGTAATTCCTGAATTCCTGGCTGCGATGTGTTTGGTTCCTCTGCTTCATCCTTCTTCTATCATTTTGTCTTTCATATGAACCGAACATGAGCATTTAGCTACAAATGCCAAATCCTTACAAACTACACAACTGAATTCTTCAGACAAATCTAGTAAAACTGCAGTAACACACCAAACGCTGTGAGAGAAGAGTGTTTCCCACAACACACACAAGGATGGCTTCAAGATCCCACGACTAGTTTCACATTCTCGAAGCGGTGTAGGGGTAAGTCTGGATGTGTTGGACTTCTAGATCCTGATCTGATCCACCACATGTCCGTCTTAAATTAGCTGATATTTAAATCCTGGACCGTCAGAGCTGCAGGTCTGAATGGCGTCCGTGTGTCCATGTGGCCAATGATCCGTCCTCACAGCAGGGACAGTGCAGCAGAGGCTGTGACCTCCAGCATTTAGGGCTGTAGTCACAGCACTGATGAGACGGAGCACACATGCATCTTCTATGAAACATGATGGAAAGACAAAGAGAGAAGCAGAACGGGGCTTTTTTCCTCCATGGGCGTGCATGAGAGCTGGATGGATCCTGAAGCAGCACAGCCGGGTTTCCAGTGCCATGCTGGAGCCCCGGTGCTGCAGGATCAGTGGCAGACAGAGAGAGAGCGAGAGAGAGAGAGAGAGAGAGGGAGGGAGAGAGAGGCAGACAGAGGCTGGGAGTCTGCCGGCTGCACGGCTTCTCACGCCTTCATGTTTTCCTGCCAGATCAGCCTGACAGAAAATCAATGACGCTGCACTCTAAGGGCCAGGACCGTGCAACTACCACATCTGCACCCACCCTGAAGCTGCTTTTTCTTTTTAATGATGAACCCTCTCGAGCGTGCATCCACCCCTGCTGCACCTATGTAGCAGCATGCGCCCAAAAGACGCACGCACGCACGCATTGCTTGATTATTTTGGGGCCTGCGCTTCACCTTCTCCTCCTCCTCCTCCTCCTGCGCAGTTAATCCATTTCAATGAATGGGAATGTGGGCTGATTCATGCACGACTCTCTCACTTTGTCAGACAACACAACCCCAAATTATATGCGCGCCCGAACGTGGCACGTCCACAGAAACACGAGCACGGAGGTTTGTCCATGCATGGAGAGGGGAGGATGGGTTTCGCACCAGCAACCCACCCGGCCGCCGCAATCCAGCCAGCATCATTCATTAGTCCTCATGTAAAGCACAGGCAACAAAAAAAAGGTGCGTGGTGAAATTGGACGTGCGTGCGCGCGTCAGACACCAGCTCCATAATGATCAGGCTTCTCGGGCGTGTGACATGTGAAAGAACGGACGGAACAGAGCCTGGCATTACCTTCATGTCGTTGACAATCGCCTGGAACAGACCCCCGAGGGCCCCGCATTCCTTCTCCACGGTCTCCATGTTTGCCAAATCCACCATTCACCGGAATTTGCACAAGCGCGCAGCAACAGCGCGCTCACCCGCACCCGGCCGGAAAAACGGAGAAAAAGAAAAGAAAAAGGTAAAAAAAAAAAAAAAAAATGTATTCCCACAAAATCACGGCCGGTGCTCCTTCAAAACACCGGGACAATAACGGAGGGATGCGGAGAGAGCAGGAGGAGGAGGAGGAGGAGGAGGAGGAGGAGGAGGAGGGGTGGAATAAAAAAAGAGAAAGGTGCCGAAACAAACGGCTTGCTGCGTCTCTTCCAGATGAAGATGGGTTCTGGGAGAGGGAGAGCCTGTCTCTCTCTGTCTCTGTCTCTCTCTCGTTCTCTCTCTCTCTCTCTCCTCTCTGTGTCTGTCTCTGTCGGTCTGGTTCTGACTCGGTCAGGCTGCGGGATGGTACCGATCGGAGGGTACCGGGGCCACCACGCTCATCTTGGCGCAGCCAGCGCGACGCGGAGTCGGTGCGGACGCATGTGAAGGCAGCGCACAACCGGAGCCACCGTGTGTGCCCGTGCGTGCGTGCGCGTCTGTGTGTGTCTGTGTGTCAGCGTCTGTATCTGTGCATGCATGCGTGCGTGCGTCCGCTCGGAGGTGAATGGCGGGTTGTGATTGGTGCAGAGACGGTGGGCTCAGCGGTGCGCGCAGAGCAGCCAGTAATACGATCCATGCAACTGCAAAAAAAAAGAAAAAAGAAAAAGAAAAGAAGGCTGGACAACTCCGGACGGTCTGTCACATGGCGCGCGCGCGCGCACACACACACACACCACTGAAATCCAACATGGGTAAATGTCAACTGGATTTAGACACCAGTGGAATGCATGTGATGCTTGGACGACATCCGACAACCCGCATTTATTACTTAAAGCTACATTATGCTCGTTTTTAACTTAACATATTTAAAAAAAAATGTCTCAAACAATGATCAGAATGTGACTAACCACAGTTCTATGTGGTGTGCTGCAGGGTGTCCGTTCAGATTTCACTTTGTGCCACTAGGTGGTGCAGTGAGCTGCTTTTCATAATTGTAATAAATAGAATAGTATTGATGAACCCATAGACCAAAAATGCACATCGCACTTGTGCCTGTAAACGCTCCATGATTAAACCCAGCCAGTATTACGCAATGCCATCCATCAACAATGTCAGCAGGGGAGAGGACGACAGATGTCCACGGTTTGGAGATCCCAGTCCACTTCTCTGTAAAAACAAACAAAATGCATTAATACCTATAGAAGTTGACTCAGTCATTGGGCTCATTGGGTTCGACAAAAGAATTAAGAGAAGAAAATGATGAACGAGAGTGCATGGAGAGAAGGAAGGGACACATGGACAGATCATCTGCTGATCTGTAGCAGCATTAAAGTAGATGATGAGCTTCAATTTATATTACCATGAAGAAGGTGTAGCTGATGGATGGATGATGGATGTTTTTGCTGCGCTGAATTTGTATTCATATTTCAAATTACTAACTTGTAGCGCGTTTCAAAATTGAATTTTATATTGTCAGAGAGAAAATAAATGAGTAAGAAAACATAGTTTGGATTAAATTTGTCTATTTCCACACAAACATATTCAAAAGAGTGAAAAAGAGGAAAATACACAAAACTTTGTTCTTATGAAAGATGAAAGTGAGAAAGAAACAATGAGATTTGACAGATAAAGGATCCGAGGAAGACCAGCATCTTCCTCCCACCAACTTCAGCTAACATCCAGATTATAGAGCATCTTCCTCCTCTAACGTCCAGATTACAGAGCATCTTCCTCCTCTAACGTCCAGATTATAGAGCGTCTTCCTCCTCTAACGTCCAGATTACAGAGCATCTTCCTCCTCTAACGTCCAGATTATAGAGCATCTTCCTCCTCTAACGTCCAGATTATAGAGCGTCTTCCTCCTCTAACGTCCAGATTATAGAGCATCTTCCTCCTCTAACGTCCAGATTATAGAGCGTCTTCCTCCTCTAACGTCCAGATTATAGAGCATCTTCCTCCTCTAACGTCCAGATTATAGAGCGTCTTCCTCCTCTAACGTCCAGATTATAGAGCATCTTCCTCCTCTAACGTCCAGATTATAGAGCGTCTTCCTCCTCTAACGTCCAGATTATAGAGCATCTTCCTCCTCTAACGTCCAGATTATAGAGCATCTTCCTCCTCTAACGTCCAGATTATAGAGCGTCTTCCTCCTCTAACGTCCAGATTATAGAGCATCTTCCTCCTCTAACGTCCAGATTATAGAGCATCTTCCTCCTCTAACGTCCAGATTATATAGCATCTTCCTCCTCTAACGTCCAGATTATAGAGCGTCTTCCTCCTCTAACGTCCAGATTATAGAGCATCTTTCCTCTGTAGCATCCGGATAATAAAGAGTCTTCCTCCTCTAACATCCACACTTTAGAGCATTTCAACTTAATACAATGGATGGATCGATGTTGAGTGTTTACTGCTGCTGCACTGATTTCACTGAGGAGACCATCGGGATTACATCCAGGTATCTTGCGGTGTTATGCACACACACTTCTGGGCACACACACAAGCAACCTGAGGCCTCCGCTGGTTGCAGGAGAGGACACACTCAGGCCCCTCCCGAGGAAATGCAGGCACCATATGCACACTGTAGGCTTGACTGTGTGAACTGTGACCTTGACAGAAGGAAGGATGTCGTAGATGCATCCTCAGTCCTTTAATCCACCTTTTCTCTGTTCTTTCCTGCACATGTTCGCTTCCCACACACACTGGATCTGAGCTTTAAAGAAAAGGGTGCTGAGGTGCAGGAAAGTCCTCCTTTGGTTCTCCCAGAGGTTCAGACCTCTGCTGAACGCGATCGGGCCGGAGCTGAAGGCAAACACGCTTCAAAGAGCGGGTAAAACAGTGCGGCTGTATTAACAGCTGCTCGTGGTGAAGTGACAGATTCCAGACAGGTTAAAGCAATCTGGCAAGGCTCCCCTGCATTCCTGACCCGGCTCATTTCTTTCAGCTTTTCTCCTCTTTCCACTCACATCCAGGTTTTCTGTCATGGCTTCAGACAAAGGTCATCAAAGACTGCAAATAATCATCATCATTGTCCATAATTCTCATCTTCCATACGGCTGTAGGAATGTGAATATTCCAATGCCTTATCTAACCATTTTAAATACTGCCCCAACTTGCAATTCCAATTTGCACCATAAGATGGTTCAGTGAGCCAATCAACTATTTAACAACAGCTTTTTTTTATTTTTTGATCACCTCCAATTTTCATCTTGTCACATTCCGATAATCCCAAATTAATCTCTGGGAACTGTGAAAGTGACTCAGTGCTGCCACCTGCTGCACTAACGTAGCATTCCATGAATCTTACATATTGTGCCTTTAAAGTATGAAGCATTAATGAGCTTTGTCTTCATCCCTGATCCAGTTAATGTTCACTGAGGAGCATTTTGAATCTGAGCAGAGAGAAGAGGAAAACCTCGCAGGAAGCCGGAACGTTTCTGCTCCCAGTGCCGGAGAGGCCAGCCCTGTTCACGGTGCCCAGCAGTCTGGATGAGCTGGTTCATGTAGGTCTTCTCTGCTGTGCTCACCACTACTGACAGCTTAAAGCACTTTATTGATGCAGATCATATAAATGGATGTGGAGCTGATCCACGGGCCTGACTGTGTTTCTGAAACCAGATGCATCCGGAGACAGAGCCTGCTGAGATGGAGGACAGGAGGATGTTTGTGGACCTCCTGAAGCAGATGCTGCATCTTGACGGGGCTCAGAGGATCACTCCCTGTCCAGCTCTGCAGAATCCGATCTGGTTTGTCATCAGTTCACTTTCTCTCACTCTTTATCCAGTTTGAACTCACAGACTGAAATGAATCCACGGCAGGAGTGAGCAGAGTGAGCTGCTCAGACATGACACTCTCAGGACTTTCTGTGTTTACGTCAGACATTTTATTCCTTCCTTCTGCTCTGTCAGCAGTATATCTGGACTCACCTTCTCCTCCCCCAGGCCTCAGACTTCAGATCAGTTATATCTGCATCACCTGATGGATCTCAGGGAGCAGCCAGCACTTCAAAACCATGAAGAGGAGGATCGGCAGCTTCTTTCATGGGATCCAGAAAACATTCAGCTGCTGCTTCCGCCCACCAGCTGAGGACTGAGCATCTTCTTCACACTGCTCACTTTCTTGTGACTAAATGTGTTGATTGCTTTACTGCAACAGAGTGCTTCAGACTGTCTTCAGTTTTTAAAAAGGAGTAGAAACAGAGAAAGTATAAAGAGAGTGATTTGAAAGACTTCCATTCACTCACTCTTCAACACCGTTTTACAACATGCGCTCTGCATGATCATCACAACGATTCTCTTTAAACTCCTGATAAAACTCTTAGTATGAGTGGGTCAACATTTACAGCCTCTTTTAGAAAAGTTGACCTTGTTTTCAAACTGTCCTGAGTCTCCATAGGGATGGATGAATAAAAATGCTTTTTTAAAAGGTGAAAAGGTTAAAAAATAAAATGAGAAAAAGAAACATTGCTACTAAAAAAAACTCCATTAAGCACGCGCACACACACACACACACACACACACACACACACACACACACACACACACACACACAGCCACTCTGTCCAGATTCAGGGATCAACTGAAAATAGATTTTTTTTTTTTTGTCTAAAGGATTTAAATGTGAATATTTCTAACTGTGAGGCAGGTGCAGAACAGAACAAGGCACACCCGTTCAGTCTGATTATTCCTGTAACATCTCTGTCATTCACTCATTTCTAGATTTAACTTTAGATTTATTGTGGAAGGTGTTTGGGAAGTAAATCCTGAAACAAGTAGATCAAAGCATCAAAATTCACCTTGAAAAGCTCTGGTGACTCACATTTACTTATTGAAGGAAGCAGCCGAAACAAACAAGCTCACTGACTGACCTTTGACCTGAGCTGAGCAGTTGACCCAGTCAGGACGTAATGAAGAGAAAAAAAAAACAATAAAACTGAAGCTGAATTTCTTTTCTCGCCACAGGACATGCTTAACTTTTGCATTTGTGGAAACGCTCGCTGCTGCTCCTTCCTTCCTGTGGCGGGTGATGGCGACCGTCTGTATACGAACGCCCTGCAGAACGTCTGCAGCCACTGGACTCTGAGCTCTGAGACGTGGAACAAGCTGCACAGCGCTCGCTCACCAGAACACCCAGAACACAGAACACTTCTTCCATACACTCAAACACACACTATTTATTAAAAGTCCCTGAAGTTCTCACTGATTTCTTCAGGTGCTCCTTTATGTACTCTGCACCCGCTGCCTGGAATTCACTCCAGAAAACTTTGAACCTGAAGGAATTATTCTCTCTCGGAACATTCAGAAACCCTGTTGGGAAACTGGAATCTGTCATATTGTTCCTCCCGGTTTACACGAAGCCCCGTTATTTGACTTTATCACTGTGATGTGCCTGTAATTGTTATCTTGTCTGATTTGAGTTTCATGTGACCTCTGACCTCTGTTCTAATACTTGAAACTATGTTTTAAGCTGCTGTCTTGACAGCTTCCCTTGAAAAAGATCATGATGTCTGAACAGGACTGACCTGGCTAAATAACAGCTAAAACTAAGAAAAAAGTGAAGTAACTCCATAAAGCTGCAACCAGACGAAGACAGAGTCAGACCGGGTTTATTCAAGTCTGGTTTTTAAATCTATCTGAAAATAATCTTTGAATGAAGTCGGCGGAAATAAAAATACAGTTTGATGACATTCGATTTCACACAGTTTGTAAAGAAATCTTGATCTCTGAACGGTCTTAGTATACATTCAACTAACACATTTAATGTAATGGAAATCATATTTGACTTCAGCGAGTTTAATGAAAGTATCAAGAGTTTCATTCCAGGCAGGCCTTTCAACAAACAACACAAATTATTCGTATTTTTATGTAAAGGAGTGTCGCTCACTGAGGCCTGAGCGAGCTGGAGCCTGATCAGGTAGAACTGATCAGAAAACTTCTCACACAGCTGGTTGGACTTCGGCGTCTAACAGCTGAGAAACGCCACAAAGCAGCTCTACATCAGGAAAACCCAACTTAATGGAGACGTGCTAACACTTCTAGTTCCAGTCAGAGATCATCTCCTCCAGCTTCAACATGCCCAATGAAGGGAAACCTGCTTCTATGAGGTAAAGGAGGGATGCATTTCTTACTCTTACCGTAGAATTTAATACTCCAGTAAAAATAAAATCTATAGACTTATTTATCCTCCAGCTGAAGTCCTGTTTTTGTTTATTTCTGCAGATGAAGTTCATCCAGGTTGTTGGTGCTCATGCCTGTTTGATGACAACAAGAGTCGGAGTCAGGATCTAAAATAAACTGTGCCTTAAAAAAAATGGATATTTACCTGTTTTCCATGAATTAACTGGATGAGACAGAAGCACTGACAAACACTGTCCATACACTCACATTCACCCGTGTTTGTCACGGCTGAGGGTGAAGGGGCAGGGATGAGGACCCAATGAGCCAGGCACATCCCGAGATTAGGAGAAAACTCATTATATTGTCCAGAAACAAAACCAAAATCCAAGAAAGTCAACAATCCAGTCAAGAGGAGGAGTTTGCTACAGATTTAGCAGCGCAGTTAGAAAACAGCACAAACACAGAAACACAGACAGGACTGTGGATTAGGCAAATATTCTTATTCAGTTTTACTTTGGCAAAATATCAGTTACATCGTTACCACATTTCATTGTGAGAATGAGTGAATGTGAGCGGTAAGACCATGCAGACAACAATAATAACTATCCATCTTGTATAAAAAGGCTATTCTGGCATCATAAATCTGAGTCAGCAGAGATCCTGTGAGTCTTCAGGGAAGGTAATGAATCAGTGGATTGTCTTCCTCTTCACCTTCACCCTGTTTAAATGACGTTTCAAGAGAAAAGATCTTTGCGTGGGGTCGGTATGATGGAATCAGGAAGTTCTTTCTTCCTTCATGGTGTCTGATATGCTGCTTAAAGAAATGAGAGTTTTAAAATGAGCTAAGCGGACGTGATTCAGATGGAATGGCTCACAGTGGCTCTGCCGTCGGGACGGTGAAGGCAGCAGGCCCGATTCTGAGCGACATGTTTCTATTTTCCAGAGATGGATGTCTTATAAAAGAGTCTGAGTCACAGCCGCTGTGGAAACAGCCTCCATGTCACTTTGAGCCACTGACTGTTGCCTTATATAATCACTAGAACGTCAGCGACAAAGACGTTTAATGTGTGTGTTTGTTGTTGTTCTGGCACATTTCTGACGTAACACCAGAAAATAGCGTATGAATTCACGGTGAAGGGATGAGTTCTTCATGAGGGGAAACCTCCCACAGCGCTGTGAAAACAGGCCTGTTCCGGAGTTCATCTTCACCATTCATCCAGTCACTGATGCTCACACGGGCATAAAAAGCTAAATCTGCTCAGACTGCTGTCCCTCGGGCGGTTTGAAGGCGGGGTCAAAGGTCAGCTGACCCTCCAAGCACATGACTCAGCAAATTTCAGCTTTTTTTGAGAGGAAACAGAAGATCCTGAGTAAAACTGATGGAGCCCTGAGAAACCACGTGAGCCGCAGTCAAGAGAGCAAGATGGGGATTTCTGAAGCGAGCAGAAAGTGATTCATCATCTGCTGGGAGCTCTGGAACTTTCTGTTTTGTTTCAGCCTAACAGGAAGCGAAGGCACAGAGATGCCAGAGATGTCAGATATGATAACAGTTTCCTTACTTCTGCAGAAGAAAACCAGAGCAGCTCATCATCGATGAACGACGAGCGATCGGTGTTTAAATGAGCAAAACGTGAAGCATATCGAACCTGAGAAAGCATGAAAGGTGTTGATGTGTGGAGGGAGCTGGTGTTTCTACTGAAGACAGACAGAGATCAAGTTTATGACTTGTGATACTTCTGGACACCAGACAGTGGATGACGAACCGTTTACACTGACACTTTCAGGTGAAAACAGGAAAGTTTGTATCTTTTTAAGGCTCCATTTACAAGACGACGATGCTCAGAGCCGCTGAAGACGCAACTTTTTGGAAAGGCCCTGGCTCCGTCTCCATGGAAACGGGAAACACAACTTTTCCGAAGTACAGATACTGTGTAACTCAGACATAGTTAATAGTTCTTCTGCACAGTTTTAGCCACATCTATGCCACATAGTTTTAGCTGTATGTTCGAAACGTCCCTGGAAAAACCACCTAAACGTTGACGAGAACATAAAGGCCTCTGTGGCAGCTCGCTCCGTGTGGACACGACCAGCCGCTGCGGAGAAAATGCTCAGTATTGTGTCTTTAGCACATTGCATTCCTCTGCCTGCTTGTCATATGTTTATGAACATACTGGCCTCGACACCAGTGAAGAATGAAGAGATTCACAACACCAACAGCACATGCAGGTTTTTCCCAGCATGCCGTCTTCCTCATAATGCTTCATTCCTTTTGTGATGGTATTTTTTCTCTTTATTGTGGTCACTTCTGTGAATAGTTAAATCTGTAACAGGTCAAAGAGTTGCAGCTACATGTGGAACATTTTCACAGGTTTTTAAAAATGAACTCAGGAGTGTTGCTGATGTGAGAGTTGATGGACGATCATCACAGCAGTGTTTTCCCGATTGAGGTGAACTGAGAGGAATGAGTAATAACGCTGCCATCATGACATCCCTGTCAGTCTGAACCGTTTCCAGCAGTGCTTTGCTGTGATTGGTTCAGGGGAAAAGGGGTGGAGCCATGACAGAGTGACGTGAGGGATTCTGACCAGGTGTTTCATTATTCAGGAGGGCTGCACCCTGAACTCTGGAACGAAATGTCATCTCTGGCGCCTCTGTCTGTCAGGGTCACATTTTCATCTTTACCTCTTCGTCTGTCTGCTCCGTTCCTCCCTCCTGTCCTGAGCCCAGTGCCACGGCCCACCCAACCAAGAAAGACGAATCGCCGGCGATCTGAAGAAATGCAGCATGGGAGGCTGTGGAAGACGAGCTTCAGGAGCAAAGGAGAGACCCCAATTTTCCGGCACCCTCCTCCACCTCCTCCTCCTGTGTGAGCGGAGCTGAATGTAGGTCTGCGCTCGCCTACAGCCATCAGCAACAATCAGTTCTGCCCCAGTTACTGACGCATCTCACAGACGAAACAGGCGCACGCACGCATACGTCGCAGCATGAAGACATGCACACACACACAGCGAGACGCAGACGCACCGGCAATATGCTGGCGGAGACACACACTCGCGGTCTCGGAGGGGCAGGCATGAAACGCAGCACGCCTGCACCTTCACAAAAAATCTCTGGGTTCCACTCGAACGTGAGGACGGTGGAGCTGAAGCTTCAGCAGTTAAAAACACTGAATCTGTACACAGAGGGGAGGGGTTAAGGTCAAGGTTCAGCGGAGAGCTTCTCACGTCTGGAGTGTGTAGAGGTTTCAAACATCAGAGATGTTTGAACATGAAAAAAAACAACAAATATGTTAAAAAATCAGTATAAAAGAACCTATTTTCAATCTGATTTATACAAAAAAAAGTTGCTGACATTGATGTGACCTCAGCCAGAAGTTCAGTGAGGAGGAAACTTCCTGAAGCCTCCTTCACAGTGCTGCTTGAGACGAACGTCTTTCTGCTGCGTTAAAAGATGAGAATGAGGCTCAGACATGTGTGTTGTCCTGACCCAGGCCGGAGGAGTGCATGTGACCAGACAAAGACAAGAAGAAGAGCACAACCATCCATTTCTTCACGTCTAATCGACTGCAGCAACGCAGCTTTGTGTTTCCTCTGTGCTCTTGCCTCCGCCGAGGCTGCCGGCGGGTAAAAATAGTGGCTGGGCTCATTTCTTATGTTGGCCGGATTCTTCTCATGAGAGCAGCCGGCAGGCACAGCGAGGAGCACGGATTCAAGACGCTACATGTAAAATAAACTGCTTAGAGCTGCTTTATGCGCTATCATCAGTTCACAGGGAAGCAGGAAACGCACGAGGCCTGACCTTCACTTCACTTCTCAGGACAATCACATCTCTTCTGTTGCTCCACTCGAGGCACGTTTTCATGCTAGTCATGAAACGTACCGAGTTTTAACGCATTTAATTCACAAAGACACATTAAAAGTGGACTGAGTACCGATGCATGGTCTTTTATGAAATCATTGTAAATGCAAATCGGTTCTTAATGATTGACCTGATGAGGAAAACCATAAGAAAATAAATTAACACTTTTTATAAAGGTGCATGAACATTAAGATGTGGTGCAAAAAGTATATTTTTTCAAATCATAAGTTGGTTCCTGAGCTTGTCGGAGTGTTTTGTTTTGGTGACAATGGCGGAATCAACACCACAAATTCAATACAATGCAACATTTGCTCAGTTTTGCTACATTTTTGGTGAAAAACAAGGCAGAAGCAACACTGGACAGATCTGACCTGCATCCTTCCATCCATCATCCATCATCCATCCATCCATCCATCCATCCATACTTCACACCACACTAAATTAAACATGGAGTTCCACAGGATTCTGTCTTACAACCTACACTTTTCACATTAAACATGCTTCCTGTCAGGAAACACTCCATTCATTTTCATTTTATGCAGATGATACACAAATCTTTCCATCCATGAAACCAGAAGATATTGATCAACTTGTCACACGAGAAACTTGCCTTAAAGACTGTAAAATCCTGGATTAGCTGTAGTTTTCTGCTTGTCATGTTACAAAATGTGGCCGTATTTTCAGAGATTTTTGCAGAAGTGAAAGCAGAAAACAGTGAATAAAAGTGTTTGCTGGAACATCCCCCTCTGTGATGTATATTTCCCACCCACTGATGAAGACGGAGAGGCTAACTGAGAGGAGGAAGACGAGGACAGGGTGGGGAGGAAAGGAAGGAGGAGGACAGACAGAAGAGAGAATCTGCTCTCATTAATTTTTCACTTTCATTGATGGTGAATTATTGAGGAGCCATGTTGCGATGCGTCTCCGATAAGACTCTCCAAACACCAACAAAGACACACGTGCGCACAGTCGCAGCGTCTGCAGCATGTGTGTGTGTGCGTGAATCTCAAGTCTCATGCATTAACACTTAACACCCACACACATGCACGCACTGTCCCTGGGGAGGTGATTAGGGTACGATATGTCAGGCAACATACACCCCCTAAAGCACACACACACACACACACACACACACACACACACACACACCTCCCACCCCCAACACATGCACTGTATCACCACATCTCCTTATACTAATCAAGCAAATGTGCTCACATACGGCTCCTTCCTCCCTGCATTGGGTAATGATGCTGCATTATTTTATATTAACCTATTCACTTTGTTGAATAACCCATGAAGCGCGTGGCCCGGGAGACTCTGCGTTCACATATAAATGCATGTGCATACATTTTAGCTCGACAGTAGTGATCCTGCAACACGATCTGATCGTTTGTACACAATGATGAATTAAGGAAGAGCTGATGTGTTTCAGAAAGCTCTCTGTAACACTGACTATCATAAAAATGACACATCCAGCACCATTAGCATACCGCTCACATTCTGACGCTACGTCAGAGATTATCTGAAACTTCAGTGGAGGATTCAAACATGTCAAACGGGTTAATAAAAGAACTCCCTGAGCACAGACTCGCATATATTTACATGAAATTTTGGAATTTGGCGAGGTAACAAAAGGTGCCAAGAGCAGAAAGTGTCTCCTTTGTCTGGCAGACACGGTGAGTGTGGCTGTCTGCGGCGTGGCCCAGATACATCACAGCACAGCGTCTGGATGCTGCTCCGCAACACCGAGTCGGATCAAAGAGTACAGGAAACGAAAGACAAGGAACCCAGAAAAGGCATGAAAACAAAGGGAACTGCGAGGGGGGAAAGCAAGAAAAGAGAGAAGAAATGGTGACTGTTTCTTGAAGCTGGAGAGAAATCTAGACCAGCTATCAGTCAGGAAACATAACATCAGCCATTAAAGCTGAGGGCGAGGACGTCCATTCTGAGTCCTGTTCGGGGGGAAAACAGTATGTTGGTCAGTCACACGGAGGAGCTGATGGATTCAGTGTGATGCTGAAACTTCAGAAAACTGGCGGGACGTTTTTATTCGGCCTTCAAATGCCACACGTTTCAGTCCAGTCTGTCGTCTGTGCAGCTCTGAAATCAAATCCAACGTCACAGGCTTCAAGGATGTGCTGCGAACATCTTCTGCTGTTTTGGCTGTTCTAAAGAAAAAACAAAACATCAAGCGTGATGTTATGGCTGATTGGAGTGTTTCTGTCCACTGAGATCCTTCTGGATGAGCGGCAGTGTTGGAATGTGTACCATGGCACTGAGAAAAGAGAAGATTATTCCTCAAATTAAATGTTCTCATTCCAGAAGTAGATATGAAAATAAGCAGAATTCCTCTGGAACACGGATAGCATTTCCAAAATTTTGGTTCTTTTACATGCAGCCTAAAGAAAGTTCGTGGTTTGTGGCTGGTCAGTGATGCACAGCTGAATCTGCTCTCATAGCGAAACACTGAAAACAAACGCTTGGCCGTCTCTCAGGATCGAGACCCAGAGCAGGAATGTTTTCCTTTGGCTTTCACCTCTTCCATCTCATTCACAGCGACTGGAAACGAACACTTTCTCTCAGTATTTGACATTTTGAGTAGAATCCCACAAACTTCTCCAAAGGAATTCTTGTAATCTTAGAGAATTCATGAAATGTGAGATTCAAATGAGAACTGTTTGGTGAGTTGATATTTGAAATGAAAACAAATCCATTCCCACCCCTCCGTTCATCCGCCACCCCAGGCTCCACCCCTGAAGTTCACGGACAAGCGTTGTCATGGCAACAGGAGGAGAAACTTCGGAGCTGACCAGCATGGCGGAAGCCGGACCGTCTGACGCTCGAGGGCCTTGATGACAGAAAGGCTGCTAAAGCCGTCCTAACCCATTAAGATGATGCAGCCCCTCTGCATTATGCTGCCTCTGCCGTGCTTCACTGAATGAAACCTGCTCTGTGGCTTTCTGGTCTCCTCTGATAGAACACTTCTACGGTTTCTTGAGTATAAATTGAGTTAAAAGGATGATCATTTTTTTCACAACTGTACATTAAACATTGTCCTTATCAGAAAGCATTGAGTGAAAGACAGTATCACAGACGACTAAAGGTCTGCAAAAACAAGAAAAATCTGCTCTATAAAACTTTTTTACAACTAAGAACAAGTGAATCTGAAGAAAATACAATTTTTATCAGATCTAATTGATATCTCTCATTATACTGCACAAGAAATAAGATACTGGAGTAGAGTGAACATAACATCCAAAGGACTTTGGAAAGTCACTGGTAGTATTATTTCTAAAAACACAGACACACTTCTGGGCTCAATGTTTCAACTTCTGACTACAGTTCACAGTTTAGATCTTAGGTCAGATGTTCTCTATCCGGCTGAACTGACGCAGGTCTGTGAAGAAAAACAGTCTGCCCAGGAGAAACTGTTTAGATTATTACAGCTGAAGGAGGTTCCAGCAGCCATTACATGTAGGAATTTAATTCCTTTTCCCAACTGCATGGTGCATGTTTAAGATCTGTGTTCTATAGCAATGGAGAATGATGAAATGAGGAGGCTGGATTCACCAGAGTGTGTTCTGCATTTGAAGGGTTTTGTCCCGTGGGCCTGCAGGTTTACTCACTGTGGGTTTGACATAGCAGCGCTGCGCCCTCTAGTGGTTCGATGGTGTAAATACGTTTAAAATTAAACTGATAATGATCTTATTCCTCTCATCAAATCAAAACAAATGGATTCAAATGCACTGCTGAGAGGAACAAGAAGAAAAACACTTTTGGAGACCTGTACATGCACGAAAGCAATGAGACTGAACTGATATAGTGCTATTAACGCCACACCAGCACTGACATGTCGTTTCTGCCCTGGCCTGCCCAGTAGTGCTGCTGCTTCCACTGCTGCTGACAGAGAAAACTATCACCTTCTTCAAAGTTACATATGTGTGGTTTTGTGGACATGATTAGAACAAGTGTCGTCGGGTTTTATTAGGAGACCAAAGTCCTCTGGTATCTCATGTAGTTCCCACTTGTGTTGTGATTATGGACCATTTGTAAAAAAAAAATAAAAGAATTATTTTGGATCAATACAAACATCTTCCCAGTGATCCTTTTAATACTGATTAATTTATCAATGCTCAGCTCGGGGCCTAGAAATAATACAAAGGAAGTTTAGGCTCAGGGGCCTGCTACCTTTATGACCATAAGACCCATTCTTACTATTGTCTGCCAAACTGAATTTAGCTGCAGCCACAAAACATGAAAGATTGGAAATAAAGAAAAAAATACATGCAAAATCTGTGTGTTAAGCTACAGTTTAGATGTATTTTATTATGTTTTTAGATTTCTGAGACATTTTTAGAGATTTTTTTAATGAATTTCCTGATTTCCATTTTAACACATCTTGTCTACTTTAGACTGTTTCAATATTTAACTATTAACTACAATGAGATATCTTACTAAACTGACAATCTTTTAAGTTTTTCCCTGTTCATCTTCTTTTTAAATTTTCTCCCTTGATTCCTTTCTCATCTTTTTGCTTTCTTTATTTTGCTCTTTTTTTCAATGTTCCTCTTTCCATTTTCCTTTCTGTTTTTGTCTCAGTTTCCTCATATTTCTTTCTTATTTTCTGTTTTCTCCTTTTATTTCTCTTTTTTCTTTTTTCCTGTTTCTTTTTTACATTTCTTTTTTAACATGTTTCTTGTTTTCTCCATTCTATTTCTTGTGTTTTCCTGTCTTCATTTGTTTCTCGTTTTATTTTTCATCACACCCAGTCTAGGAGAGATCATATTGACTCATGTCAGTGTATTCTTGACTGGCCAGGCTGGGTCCCTGTCTGGTGAGGGTCCTGGTTCTCTTCTCCCTTCTTTATTTGACTTATTGTGGAAACTGCTACCTGTCGCTCCTGTTCTTTCACTGAGGACATTTATATGATCTTTAGAACTGTCCGTAAGCTTCCTGTCTGTCTCTTTCTGTTCCTTTCGTTTACACAACATTTCAAGTCAAAATGCATTGTAATTTTGCATATTCTTTTCAGGAAGCTTGTTTAGAAAGGGTTTACATGGAAATAGCATTAGAAATAGTATTAGTGAAGTTTTAATATTGTCTCATCATATTACTGAACATTATGGCATTTCAGCTATAATTATTACCTCACTGTCTGTACTTAGAAACCACTGATGTTGCTTTTGAAATGTGTTGTGTTGTTACATTGTGTGTGTATTTATTGAATCTGACTGAATCTCTCACACACACTTCTTTGATTACTCTGAAACAACTGTCTTTGAGTTATGATAAACTCCTTCATTTTCTCTTTGCTTCATGAATAACAACTGGTTTATTATAACAGTGAAGTGTTTATAATTGCAGATGTTGCTGACAGATGTTTCATAACACTAACACCAGCCCACCTTCACTGTCCACCTCTACAACAGACCTCATCAGGCGCTTGTGGCTCCAGTCCTCACTGTCCAATCAGAACTCAGTCCTGCATCCAAGGCCCGCCCCTCCTTCTCAGCCATTGGTTGAATACTAATACGTAATGGTGTTATGGGCGGGGCTTCAGCTGTGGGCGGATAAGCAGCAGCAGCGGGTTCGGAAGAGAAGAAAAGCGGAGCGGCCTCCGTCCTGCCTCCTTCCTCCTGCTCTGTCTAACGTGACAGTTATCCCCGGTGAGTATCCCCGGAGCTCCGCCGAATCGCGAACGCGTTTTCTCCCGTTTAACCCTGGAAAAGCGGCGTGTATCTCAGAGAAGCGGGACGCCGTCACTTCCACGTTAGCGTCAAACGACCCGCGAACCGGACAGGCTGATAAAAGGTGTTATCACACCGAAAAACAACCCTAAAGACAGCCTTTCAGACAGAGTTGCGGAGCGGAGGGACGCGCTTCCTACTTTATTTATTTGCATTGTTAAACTATGTTGAAAAAAATGAAGCAAAATACTGAAGTGAAAAGAGCAAACTTAAAAAGCTTGGACACTCTGGGACTCCGTCCAGGTGTGTGTGTGTGTGTGTGTGTGTGTGTGTGTGTGTGTGTGTGTGTGTGTGTGTGTGTGTGTGCTCGCGCGCGCCCGTCCAGGTGTGTGTGTGTGTGTGTGTGTGTGTGTGTGTGTGTGTGTGTGTGTGTGTGTGTGTGTGTGTGTGTGTGTGTGCTCGCGCGCGCCCGTCCAGGTGTGTGTGTGTTTGTGTTTGTGTGTGTGTGTGTAACGTGCATGGTGAACTGGAGCCAGTCCGAGGTTCCATCCTGGACAAGTCTCTAGTCCATCTCAGGAAAAACACACACTGATAGATGACCACACACTCATGTTCACACCAGTGTTCAATTTAAAGTCACTATTTAACCTCCCATTGGATTGTAGGAGATCACACAAACACGCGCGCGCGCCCACACACACACACACACACACACAGAACATGCCAGCTGTACACAGAAAGGCCACAGCCGTACTTGAACTCATGACCTTGTCGTTGTGAGGTGAGTGAACAAAAGCCACTGCCTCATCGTGCAGCCCTACTTTATTTTCCCAGAAGACAATTCATTGCAGTTGCTCCACACAGAATTAAATTAGAGAATAGAATATTTAAAAAAAATCAAATAAGGATGAACTCTTAAATTAATAACTATCAATATGCACAAGAAAATATTGATATTTACACCTCCTGATGCATATTTCATTATAAAATGTTACCTTAGTCTTACTTTTTCCTTTAAATGTAGTTCAAATGCAGATCCTTCTGGACACATATCCCTTTAATTTTACTTCCTGCTTCAAGTGGAAATCCAGTTTAGCGAATAGTTTGATCCTGGATTTATAATCTTCCATCATTTAAAAAAATGTAGATTGTAAAGCAAGTTCATACATAGGTTTCCTCCTCTGCAGCCACAGCATCAGAGTCTCTGGGCTCTGGAGCGCCCCCTACCATGAGGCTCACTGCTGTTCATCACTCAGTCAACATGATGCACATGAGCTGAGCTCGGGATAGTCAGGGGGCACGTGTGATCATTTCCTAAAACTTCTGATAGAAGACACGCAGCGCGAGCGGCTCGCTGTCCCGTCGCTGCCGACAGGTTGTGGGGAATTGCACAATCAGGGTGAGGCGGAGTCAGTGTGTGTCTCACCCCAGAAAGAACGAGGAGACCAGGGATGCAGGAAATGTCCACATTTCGTGATTTTTAATTTAAACAGCAACAAAAAAAAAACCAAAACAGTCAAAAAGTTGAGGTAAAATGAGAAATAAAGACACCTGCATCTAGTGACTGCATGTCACTGGTGTGTGCAGTGTGTGTGTAATGTGTATACAGGTGTAACATGTATAACGGGCTCACCGGCTTTACTTTTGCTCCAGAAATGTTTGCTGTGTGTGTGTTTGTATTTCTTTACAGTCATGCTTAAAGGTGCTGTAGGCAGGATTCGGCATCTCCGCCATCTTGCTTAGGGTTACCTCAGCAAGATGGCGATTTGACCCACACTGTAAAATATAATAAGTTGACTTTACTTAAAAAAAATATGCAAAGTCGTTGCCTCAAAAGAAGTAATTTTTGTAAACTAAAATAAATTATATTTGATTAACTTATTTATTGTGAGTTTGCAGTACTCAAATCAACTTAAATAAATTAGGCTATATTAAATTAGATATTTTGAGTTAGCTGTACTGACATGAACTTAATTAAATTAGGTTAAAGTAAACTACATATTTTGAGTAAGCAGTACTCAAATTAACTAAAATAAATTAGGTTATAGTAAATCAGATATTTTGAGTTATTAATACTCAAATTAACAAATTAATTAGATTCAGTAACTTATTTATTTTGAGTTTGTGGTAATCAAATTAACTATCTATTTTAGTACATTCAACTTAATATTCATGGGTTGTGAAAGCTTAATTATCTTTAGCTTCACTCATCCATCATATTAAGGTGAATTTAACTTAATTTTCTTGACCTACAGGAATTTTACAATTGAAATTCAGACATGCTAAAAAACATTATCCAGCTGTAATGAGGCTCAAAAACACAATGAATGGAGAACACTCAATTTATGAAGTGCGATTAACATTTATTTTAAATTCTAAATAGTGCATTTATTACCCTGGGAACAAACATGGAGCACTTTTGAGGAAAGACAATGCACAAAATTGAAAGAAACAAACTGAAGGGACCTTCCGTACATACATACATACCTCCCTCCACACCTGCCATCTACATTCTTTCCTCTCTCCATCCCAACCTTCCTACATACCATCCTACCTACCTTCCTCACTTTGCCTCCAAACCTACCCACCCTTTTCCTTTCCTTCTCACCAACATCCCTCCCTACCTCTGTCCATCCCTACCTTTCTATATACCTACCTCCCTTCCTCTCTGCCTCCGCACCTACCTACCCCTTTACCTTTCTCTCTTCCTAACTACCTCTTTACCTTCTTCCCAGGAACCTCCCTCTCTCCCTCTGCACCTCCCTACCTCTTTACCTTCCTCTTTACCTACCCACCTCCCTCCTTTCTGACTAACTCTCTACCTGGAATTATAATCAACATGCTTTCATGTTATAAAGTGCACAGCAGTGAAATAATTCACATATAATACATCACTGTCTTACATACAATATCAACTGTGAATCAACAAATCACTCAAATTAACAAATCACCTTCCTGCCTGGGGAAATCACTGAAACCATCTCCCTACCTACCCACCTTCCTCCTTTCTGACGAACTCTGTTTTTACCTGGAACTATAACCAATACATTTTCATGTTGTGAAGTGCACAGCAGTGATTAATTAAGATAAAATAATTCACTGTCTTACAAATACTCAACTACAAAAACTACCAATCAACAAATTACTCAAATCAACAAATCATTCATACAAACAATATCAATGTGTTAGATTTGAACACTACACAGTTTACTTGAAACAGTAAAGAAATAATCTTGTTTCTTTCACATGAAGTTTGTACTCAGGGATTTTAACTGACCTATGCCATCAGTTTGTTCTGCAAAGTGATCAGTTTTGGGGGGAGGGTTTTGTTTCCCAGTCCAAGCATGACTGCTTGGATGAATCTGAATGTGTTTTCCATGGGTTTTGGATAGTCCAAGTGAAGGGCATACATAAACCCAAACAGAAGGCAGACTGCCTGGGGAAAATCTCTGACATTGTCCATGACAGTACCTCCCTCAAGTGTGATGGCCGTAGAGATGGGCTGGGGGTGCGCTTTGTTTGGACCCTGCTGCTGAACTTCTTCCATCACACTCAGCACCCCAACTGTGATTGAGGCGAGAGCTTCTTCTTTCGCTGTGTCCTGCAAAAAACCATACAGGACAAGTTATTGAATCTGGTCTTCTTTTGGATGTGAGGGTAACCTGGCGCAACTCCAAATTCATTTAAAGGAAAAGTTTGGTTTCAACAGCTTTCACGTTGTTTATAGAATGAAGTAAAACAATATACTCGCCCAGAAGGCTTACCTGATCCAAACAGTGCTTCGGGAGAAATTTAGATCCAAAATCGAGCTCCATAAACGGCTTTAATCATCCAGAAACTCATTAGCTTCACCAATATTTCATCATGGTTCGCTCACGCCACTCCTCCACCACAGCCCGGTGTCACGAGATAAATGTTGTGGTTCTGTTGACCTCTGAACTGAAAGCTTTGTTTACGGCTGCCGCGCCATGCGCAGTATGGCTCTGGCAGCTGTTCTTCTCTTTCCTCTGCGCTCACCTTTCGATGTGCTCTTCATCTGTATACTCTGGCTCCAAACTCTAAGGACACCCTTCATATTCAAAGTTCTCGTCCACAACATCTTCATCTGACAGATATTCGTCCATTTTGCACTAAAGTGGAAGAAGAAAGTTGTTGTGCAGCCTCAGGTAGCCCCTGAAACAATGAGCCGTACTGCGGCAGCCGTAAACAAAGCTTTCAGTTCAGAGGTCACCAAAACCACTACAACATTTAATGTTCACAAAATATTGGTGAAACTATTGAGTTTTTGGACAATTAAAGCCGTTGTATGAGCGGCGTTACTCATGTCCCGTCTGCTAGCCGTATACGGATGTCCGCCGCTCGATTTGGATCTAAATTTCTCCCGAAGCACTGTTCGGATCACAAAAGCATTCAGGGTGAGTATATTGTTCATCATTTATGATGACTGATGATTTATGAGATCAGTAAGGATGTCTTGATCATATTTTGTAGTTATTTGATTAGAGCAGCGATTTTCTAAGTGTGAGGTGCGCCTCCCCTGGGGGGCGCCAGAGGGTTTCAGGGGAGAGGGTTTCAGGGGAGGCGCAGACTACAGAGAAGGAAAAAAAAAAAGTGTGGGCTTCCGAAGTAGAAGTACTCATAATGCAGTCAAATTTCCCTTTTGTATCAAACTATTATATTGAATGTTTATGGTGTTTATGCTGCTTCACTGCTGAAAATTTACAAATTGAGTTCACTTTTTCCACAGTTGGTAGACAATGTCTTCTCCAGCTCATCCAAAGGGATTTTTAACTTGTGTAGGTGAAAATAATTATATTTTAAATTTGAAAATGCTATGAAAAGCATAATAAATATGGTTTGTCAATAAATTGAGATAATTGAAATCAATGTTTCTTTTACTTACATGGCAAGTCACGTAGACTTCACTGGAGTCCTCGCTGAAAAGAACTGGAAGGCCTTTGAGGACAACAGCCCGAAGTTCTGTGACATCAGGCGACTGAAAATATAGAAAGAACAGATATAAGTTAAGACCTTTATCGCATTTTGAGAGTTTTGGGTAATATGTGTTGTGTTCTGTATTTTCATTAATACCGCAGGTTTATATCAGAGATAGCACTTTAGGTTTTAAGTACCCAACAGAAAATGTTATAATTGGGTGGATTCATCAAGTTACTGCAGCTCTAATCGTGTCAGAGCCAGAAACAAGAAAAAATGTTTTTCCATTTTGTTTTCACTGTCAAATGATCAGATTGCATTATTCAATCTATAGTTACAGCAGGCTGGAGTTATTTATATCATGTCTACAGGTTTGAGAAATTTTGGTGAAAAGCAGGAGTTTTCAGGCGCATATGCTGTCTCTATCTCAAGTACAATCAACAGCAGCATTCAGCAGCCACACAGCAGACTCGTAGGCTGTGTGAAAACCCAATGTTGATGACGCTTGAGTTATATGCAGAGTGCGTGAAACAGACCTAAGATTCATTGCTGCCAATCAATGCTGGAGTGTAAATTACTCCAAATTTGGAAATACAACAGAATCCTTACCATCCAGTTGATGTGCTGCATCAAGTCTGTCAGTTTTTGTCCAATAGCTCCTTTTTTGGACTTGAAAAGGTCGATGAAGCGTGGCGCGTGCTTGTCAAGAGCTTTATAGAAGTCTCCTTCAAGATCCTTGCTGGCGATGCGATTAAACTCGGCAAAGATCTGAAAAACAGAGAGTAGAAATACGAAGAAGGAAAACAACATTAAGCTGACCATCATAACATTGATTGACGCACTGATGTATAAAACTACAGTGAATTAGAGCTGCTTGATCATGCAATCATAATAAAGATTATTATGGTCAATACTGAAATCACAATTATTGCACATTAGTTTAGAAATATCTTGCATATATTATAACATATTAATGCTCAACTTTTGAACATTGGATATCCTTGAACGTTAAATATCAACTGAAGAAATTGTTAACAAAATAAATAGTACTCTTCAGGTGGTCCTCGCGTTAGGTGTCTTAACGGGTCCAGTCAGCAGTATATTGACAAAACCCGCCCAACATTTGATCTCCTGCACTGCTCTGCCCCCTGCTGCCCTGCGGGAGTCAGTCCGGAGCTTCGGAGCGTCTTTGCCAACTTAGCACCGAGCAAGTTTCAAGCGGCTGCTTCCACATTAATGAGTAGGGGAGGGGGGGATGAGGCGCGCATTTCCGGGGCACTTTCTCCACAGATAAATTCCTTTTTAATCCAAAAAAAGACCCTTTAAATAAAAAAAAAAAATCCACAATTCTCCGTGGTAATCCACATTTATATTGAATACAGCAATGAAAGTCCAATTCCGTGACTCCATGTGCGATTTCGTGATGGCGGATTTGGCATGAAAAGTTAGTAAAACTTAAAGCCACATGCTGAGACAAAACATGACAAAACGTGAAACCTCGTTGATTAACTAAACAGAAAGTATTTACTTACCAAAGTCAGTGTGAAAACTCCACTCTGTATCCTCACACAAACTGGATGGCTGCATTCAATGTAGCTCCGGTCCACTGCAGCCTTTCTCGCATGTCCAAAGCGAGATGAGCGCGAAAAGTAGATGGAGCAGATCTGCGCATGTCTGAAAGAATGCCCAAAGGACCCTGGGACTCTAAATTAATCTATTTTAGTTAACTGAAATGGGATGCATTAAGTTAAGCATGTTCTCCAACCCCAAATTTCGACTTACTCATTCAGGTTTAGTATGCACAACAGGTTGATGATTTCTGAGTTTCGCTCACTAATCAATTCTTATTAATTTGAATATTGGCGTTTACAGTGCATCTAAGATGGCGATTTGAAACCCAGCACAGCCAATCCTGTCCTGTTTTCTCTGACATCACGCCCTTATGCAAGTTAAACCCCTCCCACAAGAACGTGCGACAAACGCCCCTCGACCAATCACCGTTAGAGCCTCATGGGCTCTTCTGATTGGTCAAAGATACCTGGAGCTGTCGAGATTCCTTTTCAGCTCAGAACAGAGACAGATGGAAACGCTGCGCCCTCGCGGTAGTGCAATTGTACTACACTCCTGAAGGATTATCAATGGATACTCTAACATTTAATCCAAAGAAAACACAGAAAAATTAGCACTGACTAGCAAAATCCTGTCTACAGCAGCTTTAATTGTTCAAGGAAAGTTGGAAAAAAGACTTTGCTATTATAATCTTTTCTTATAAACACAGTTCTCCTTCCTAGTTTTGAGGTTGTTTTCAAACAAAATGCTCCAAATGTTTCAGTGGGCACGTTTACATGGACCACGTATAAGCGGATTGTACATGGAGCGGATTGTAAAATGTGTCATGTAAATGAAGAGTGGATCCGCTTCACTCGGAGCGGATTGTAATTTGGAGCCGATTGTATGAGGTGGTCTACACCGATCGACAATCCGCTCCGTGTCCCTTATAAGCGAGTCTGACAGCGGAGCGGATTGAACTGGGGGAGTGTTTGTTCTGCGCATGCGTGACGTGCCAGTAAACGGGAAGCAGCACAGTCAAAAAATCAGTAGAGAACGCCACGGTGGTTGAAAAACACTTTTTTAGTAAAAAACCCCGACAGAAAAAACATTGGAGAGGCGAGATGGAACCAAATCGCGCAATAGCGAGTTGTATAAAGAGCTCCATAGCAGAATACAAGCGATCGCTGGTTGGTGTTATGGATTAACTGGTTCCCGTGTTAACGAATGACGGCGGAGGTCTGTGTAAACACATTTTGATTACAGCAGTTGTTAAAGTAAGACTCACAAATGACTTTAAACGTATACACTCACTGTAACTGTCGATAACCGACGTTCGCCAGAACGACTACATTTTTCAATCATGTATTGGTCACAAGTTAACACGGGCACCAGTTAATTCGAAACATCGAAACGCGGAGCAGAGCTCACACCGAGACGTGCAGCTCAGCGCAGCGGTGCTGCAGCCAGGGGAGCAGCTGCCCTTTTAGCAGCGTATCATGGACTTTTGGGACATTATTTGAGCAGAAATCAGCAGATAAAATCACTCTGCTCGGCGCTGAGGACTGCTGCTGCGGAGCTAAAGACCTGCAAGTTCCTCGTGAGACTTTGTGCGCATGTCACAGGACGCTGTATAATCCGCTTCACCAAGGGTCCTTGTAAACGAGGATTCATCGTGGATCACTTCATGAATACACTCCGTTTAATACGATTGTTTACAATCCGATTAAAAAAAAAAAACACCCATGTAAACTGGGCCAATGACTTACTTGTAGGAAGTGACAATGGAAATGTGTTAATAAAGTAGGGATGCACGATAATTATCGGTCCGATAAATTATCAGCTGATACGAGGCAAAAATGACGTCATTTTTATCAATCCGATAATTTAATTTAGTCCGATAAATTAAACCGGTAAATTAATGGGTTCAGTAAAATGGCTAGCCGGCGTGCTGCGCCTTAACTTCTTTAACTTCTGGCTCGAGGAGACGGCATCTGCAGCACGGGTTTGTTCTGCGGGTTCACTGCTGCCCTGCACCTTGACTGCTAAGGAGGAGAAGGGTTTTTGCGCCTCTCCGTAGCTTCCAAAAGCTGCCACAGCCAGTGTTTAGAGGTATATGAAATCCGTTTTATTTTTTCCCCAATTCCGTTTTATTTTTTCCCAAATTCCGTTTTTTCCGTTTTAATATTTCTGAATTTGGTATTTTGTTTTTTATGCTCATTTTTACCATAAAAAAAGGTGTCTGGTAAGTGGAAATGAATAAATGTCCACAATTTAATAAGATATAACGGTCCATTTAATGTTTAAAGTCCTGCAACAAAGAAATACTTTACAATTAGTCGCATGCGTCTTTGCGAGTCCAGTCCACAGTACGTTAACAGTATTTACAAAAAAGCTTGTCCCCTGAGGCATAAAAGTCCGTGTACTGTTCTGCTCTGTATTTAGCGCTTAGCGTGGAGTTTCATAACTTTTTTGAATGTGTTAGAGGGGAGGGAGCAGCTCGCTTGGACATCGTGTTGTTGCGTCGCGTCTCGTCGTGGCTGGAACAGGCGTTCACATTCGTTTTCAATTGTATTTTGACGCAAAATCGCGGAAAGCATTTGGCGTTGTGAACGCAGCTTTAGCATGTTAGCAGTGCTGTGGAAGTGACGTACACGTTGAAGCAGCTCGGGCGGTCCCCCCGGCATGTTTGCTTTGCACTATAAGGTTCCATTTTCTCCCGAAAACTGAATTTCAGACCAGATTAGGACGAATTCCGCAATATTCCGCGTTTTATTCCAATTCCGTTTTTATTGGTCATTTCCGCGATTCCGTCCGCGATTCTGTTAACACTGATTTCATATGGCTCTAAGTGTTGCGTTCAAGGTGGCTCGGAGACGCGAATGCAGCCGACAACGAGCTGGGCGCGGTGCGGCAGCTTTTCAAAATGGAACCTACTGCTGGGTGGAGGCTGTTTCAGACAAAGCTGGTTTACAGCAGCAGTACGGGATCTAGGAGAGATCAGCCGCCATGGAAACACCCCAACAAGATCAGAACGAGAGACGCTGCAGCGAGCATCGAAGCTAACGCTAGCTAGCGAGCTAACGCTAGCTGGTGAGCTAACGCTAGCTTTTCACAAGCTAGCATGAGGGATTTTATATACAACAAATTAAAGGAATGTGACAAGACTGAACATATCATCAAATTAACAGCTGAAATGGTCCCTTTGCCTGATAACTAGTGGAATGTCTTTGATTTAATGGAATTATGAGATAGTGTATTTCAAAGGAGACAGAGCCATCTTGTGGTCATTTAGCACAACTGCAATAGAAAAAGATATATCTAACGCCACGTGTAGAAAAACTTGTAAACGTTGACACCCCTAGTTTTTAGATTTGAGGCTGACATGTCAATGCATTTAATTTATTTCATAGTTAAAAAATATTTCACTTCATTTTTTTGGCAGACAAACAAGTCACAGTTCTGTGAAACCCTTTTCTTAAAGGATGCAGTTTTTGCTTAAGTTGGGATTTGATGTCATATTTGATACACTGAGTTTTGAGAAGTTTGACAGCCTGTGTAAACAATTACAGGAGATTTTATTTTGATTTATTTTTGTTTGGAAAAAAATGGACTGTTACTCATTGTAACTGTTTGATATTTTCACAAAAAATAAATGAACATGTGAAGAGTCTGTACTGTTGTTTGCTGTTATAGTCAGGCCAGAGCTACTAAAGTATTACTTTATTCATTACTGCATCTTCAATGTTTTTTTTCTCCTTGGTACACAAACTTCAGATTATTTTAAGATTATATTGAATATAAAAATCTGAACTTATCGGTATCGGTATCGGCCATGAGAAGTAGTTAATTATCGGTAATCGGTATCGGTTAAAATTTTTCCATATCGTGCATCCCCATAATAAAGTAAATTACAGAAAAGGTAAATCTGTTTAAATAGCATCAGGGCAGCGAGAGTTCCTGGCTTGAAGTCGTCAGGAACACCATGCAGAAGCAGAGATCTCTGAATTTTCTCAACGCCACAATTAACAAACCCGTTTCCTTTGGAGAGAAGTGGCTGGTGGTCAGTCACCTGCTGCGGCCATGTTTGTTTGGAGTCTGCGCCTGCTGTCCGAACGTGTCCACAGCATCCGCCAAGTCAGGATTTCTTTGGCTAATTCTACAGTGCTGGGGTATAGTGTGTAAATGCTCAGATCTCTTATGGTATATTAAACCTGCTCAAACCACACAAACGGTAATCAGGTCTGAAAAGAGCATGAGAGTACACTGTACTGACACCGAGGGCTCAGCACTACCTGGAATAAATATCAGATCCATGTTTTTACTGATCTGATGAACATAATTGGAGGTTTCTACGTATATATACACACACACACACACACACACACACACACACACACATATATATATATATATATATATATATATATATAATAGGCGGTGGGCAATATTTCAAAATATCATACTTTGATAATAAAATCATGGTTTCATCACAATCACAATTTTTTATGTTGATTTTTGAGATTAATTTCCAAGTTTCTGAACACTGTAACAAAACCATTTACTAATGTAAAGTTGACAGAAAAAAGAGACCAATTTAGCCCAAGTCACCTTTCTGAGCCTGTTTTAATTGAAATTGTTGCCAACATGTGGAACGGTAAACAACAGCATTCTGATAAAACGCATTCTTGCAACATAAAAACCAAAGTGCCCTTGAATTTGGAGGACGCGTTCACATGAAGAGTGAAACATGAGCATGACAAGTAAAATAAAAATTCCAAAACAGAACTTCAAATAACTCATAATATACCACTTTAGGCTTGTTTCAAACAGGAAATAAAAATCAACATTTACAAACTAAGGCAATTTCACTAAAATTTGTATTTAACACAGCACAACAATAAATAGATTATTGATATCGATCATATATCAGAATATTCTGTGACTGTTTTTATTCCACTATGATCATTAAATTAGACTGAAGCGTGTGTCCTGATCATACCTGCTTTGTGACGTTTGCTTTAAAAGTATTAAAGCAGTTATGATTGACTTGGCAGCTGCCCACACCGCCAAAAGTCCAAAATCCTGGTTCAACAACCACGGGATTACTGTGGCCCGCAAACTCGCCTGACCGGAACCCCATAGAGAATCTGTGGGGCATTGCTAAGAGAAAGCTGAACGGGAAGAGAGCAAACAAGCTGTGATTGAAGCAGGTTGGTCTTCCAGAGCACCTGAGGTGTGCCACAAGCTGGGAGCTTCTACGCCGTACTGAGGCAGTCATTCATTCAAAGGGGCCCCAAGCAAGTTCTAAGTACAGATGCAAGATTTTACGTTCAGAGGCTTTACATTTCCATATTTAAAATCATCTTTTTGTTGATTTCAAGCAATATTCAAATTATCTCAGTTTTTGAATCTGGGGTTTTCTGAAGCTGCAAGTCCTGATCAGCAAAATCAAAACAAATAAAAGCATGAAATATATTGATTAGCGTAGTGTTTGTCTGTGTAGTATTTACATTTCACCTTTAAAGCAGTACTATGCAAGATTTGCTTTAGCGCTCCCCCTGTTGGCCTCCTGTGAAAGCTCACTGTCGTAAACGTTCTCCGTATCATCCCCCGCCCCTCCTGCTCGTCAGACAAAGGTTTTTTCTGTCTTGTTGGTTCTGCCATCCGTGAGCGCCTAAGGGTGGTGTTGCTAACGCTAGCGAGGGTTTCATGTTTGTTTTACGCGCTTTTATACTTGTACTCCCGTATGAGCGCCGTAAAGCAGGTTTGTTCTCGCCAGAAGCGCTGTTTTCAGGACACAGACCCCGAGGGAAGTGAAGGGACCGGCCAATCACCCTGACAAGTCTTTGTTTACCCCCACAGGGATTCTCAAACACATTTATTGAGGTAAAAAAGTTGCATAGTTCTGCTTTAAGGTTGAGTTACAGAAATGCATGCACTTTTCCAGGATATTCTAATTTTCCCAGTAGTACCTGTCTACACGAAGCAGAGCAGGTGACTGGACCAAGATGGCGGCCCAACAGCTCGTCAGCGCCATTAAGTAGTAGTGGTGGATGCAGCGTCTACTCTTTATAAGTCTATGATCCTCGCTACACAACAGTCGCTGAACTGCGGAGCAGGCTGGATTTATCTGGATCGGCTGCATTTCTCAGCTGTACTGTTTTCAAAGTCTGAATCTTTATCATGCTGACCTCCTTTACTTTATCTCTCAATCTGAACAGGACACACACTTTATTCCTGTTACCAAACCACCTTCTCTTCACAAACTAAACTCTGTGTCCAGGTGCACCACTGGAAAGCTGCAGAAGTGTTTGTTTAAAGCAACACTGTGTCTGCAGAGTGAAGCTTGTAGCTCCTCTTCTTCTTCTTCTTTCTTGAACTGAATGAATAAGAACACAGATAAGAGGCTGTGATTTCATAACCTGATGACCTGGTTGTTTGCAGCTGAACCGTGCAGTGGCCATGGAGGCCACCAGGAGGCGCACTCAGCCCAGTGCCAATGGGAAGTCTCAGGAGCAGGTCCAGGAGCCGGCACAGTGGGGACGGGCATGGTGAGTCCACAGTAACCTAAACAAGACCAGTCAATGCTGTATGATACGATACAATACATGGGGTTAATATAGGAATACTGGAATATTGTTAAAAAAAAAAAAAATATATATATATATATATATATATATATATATATATATATATATATATATATGTATGTGTACATATACATATATATATATATATGTATACTGTATGTGTGTGTGTGTTGATATGAACCTATATATTGATGTATTTCCACGGTCCTAACTTGTGCATCATCCGCATCCTGGAGCTTGAAATCTACCAGTTCCACTGAGTCCTGTGGGAAGTGTGGTTATTATTGTGCTCGTCATTCTTGTAATTAGCGGTTTAATGATGCTGTATTCCCAGCACAGCAGTAAGAGACAGAGGGAGAGTTAGTAAGCTCCATTTAAAAAAAAAAAAAAAAAAAAAAAAAAAACTGAGCTGGAAGCCACATCTGTGTCCTCGCTGCTGATATGAACCTGTGTTATTCCGGTCGCTCTTATCGTGGTAAAGATATATTACTTCTTAATTTTTTTTCATTATTTGTTGGTGCTGTGCAGGGCTGGGCCATAAAGCTGAAAAATATGTAGCGTGAAACATGCTTTTGAAACGTGTTCAGTCAATCTTCCCTGACGATGCGCGGCCCTGCCAGCGAGCCGGCCTTCAGTCTGAGACGCCGCGGCTTTAACCCGGTGTTCTGACGTGTGTGTGACGTCTCCAGGGAGGTGGACTGGTTCTCCCTGATCTCCGTCATCCTCCTCCTCTGCTTCGCCCCCTTCATCGTCTTCTTCTTCGTCATGGCCTGCGATCAGTACCAGTGCTCCGTCACGGCGCCGCTGCTGGACCTGTTTAGTGGGAAGGCCACCCTGCTCTCCATCTGGGCCCGGGCACCCTCCTTCACCTGGACCGCCGCCAGGATCTACGCGGTGTGGGTGGGCTTCCAGGTGAGTGGAGGAGGAGGAGGAGGAGGAGGAAGAGGAGCAGTGTCCTCGTCTTCAAGCTAACAGGCTGTTTTCCGTCAGGTCTTCCTCTACATGTGCATCCCGGATGTTTTACACAAGCTGCTTCCTGGATATGTTGGAGGGGTGCAGGACGGGGCGCGGACCCCCGCTGGTGAGGAAACATCTGGAACTTCACCAATACGGCTTCTTTCTTTATGAATCCATCAAAACATGAGCACAGTTCACATATTCAGCCCTTTAATGGCTGTTTTACATGGAGATGGTGTTTTCTAAACGTTGTGTTTTCGGTGCCTCTGAGCACCGTCGCCATGTAAACAGACCCAAAAACACCCTGAAAGTTTTGTGTTTTTACCGGTAAACGCTGTGTGACCCTCCTGGACTCTCCTGCTCAGGCCTGATCAATAAGTATGAGATCAACGGGCTGCAGTGTTGGCTCATCACTCATCTTCTGTGGGTGCTCAACGCTCGCTACCTGGACTGGTTCTCTCCCACCATCGTCTTCGACAACTGGATCCCCCTCATGTGGTGCGCCAACATCCTGGGCTACGCCGTGTCCACCTTCGCCTTCGTCAAGGCGTACCTGTTCCCCACCAACGGCGAGGACTGGTGAGCACCGCCGCTGTCTCCGTCCCCCCCGTTTCAGCCTCCGCACCTCCTCACCCGTTTGTGCCTCCGCAGCAAATTCACCGGGAACGTCTTCTACAATTACATGATGGGCATCGAGTTCAACCCCCGCATCGGCAAGTGGTTCGACTTCAAGCTCTTCTTCAACGGCCGGCCCGGCATCGTGGCCTGGACCCTCATCAACCTGTCCTACATGGCCAAGCAGCAGCAGCTGTACGGACACGTCACCAACTCCATGGTGCTGGTCAACGTGCTGCAGGTGGGGGCAAGGGAGGCGCCACGCACACACACACACACACACACACACACACACACACACACACACACACACACACACACACACACACACACACAGTGGGATCAAACCCATTTAAATGTCTGTTCAAACCACATTTCCTCCTGTAGCTGTGAAGCTAACCATGCTAAGAACCAGTCACCAGTCTGTTACTTTACTGGATGCTTCAAAATGTCAACCAAGTTTTATGGTATTTATTTATATTGAAAGACTTGAGTGTAGTTTAAAAAAAGTCTTCAATGAGACATTTGAAACATTTTTTTGATATTATACAGATTAAAGAATTAAGAATGTCTTGAAATATCAGTTGTAGATGTTAATATTTATATTTGAAGGGTAAAATAGTTTAAATGTGATTTGTTTTATTCCACTTTTGTCCACCGGGTGGCAGCACTTCCTCACTAAGGAGGTTTATGCCAGCCTGAGGTTCTCGGAGTAATCAGATTACAAGCGCTGCCCACGGTTCTGGTGTGACGGCGTGATGTGTGTGTGTGCCGACAGGCGGTGTACGTGTTGGACTTCTTCTGGAACGAGGCGTGGTACCTGAAGACCATCGACATCTGCCACGACCACTTCGGCTGGTACCTGGGCTGGGGCGACTGCGTGTGGCTGCCGTACCTCTACACCCTGCAGGGCCTGTACCTGGTCTACCACCCGGTGCAGCTGTCGGCGCTCCACGCCGGCGCCGTGCTGCTCCTGGGCCTGCTGGGTTACTACATCTTCCGCAGCACCAACCACCAGAAGGACCTGTTCCGCCGCAGCGACGGCTCCTGCTCCATCTGGGGCCGCAAGCCCACCTTCATCGAGTGCTCGTACCGCTCGGCGGACGGCGCCTCGCACCGCAGCAAGCTGCTGACGTCGGGCTTCTGGGGCGTGGCCCGCCACTTCAACTACACCGGGGACCTGATGGGCTCGCTGGCGTACTGCGCCGCCTGCGGCTTCGGCCACATCCTGCCCTACTTCTACATCGTGTACATGACCATCCTGCTGGTGCACCGCTGCGTCCGCGACGAGCATCGCTGCAGCAGCAAGTACGGCAGCGACTGGACGCGCTACACCAACGCCGTGCCCTACAGACTCATCCCCGCCGTCTTCTAGACACGCCTCCAGGCTCTGGACTCACACCTTTCTTCACCACATAAAAACCTGCTCCAGGCAGGAACATCTCCACTCTGAACTTTCTCTGTTTTTAATACTCTCTCATCATTTCATCAGTTTGTAAGAAAAGACATAAAAATGACTGTTTCCCACTTCAAAAGTTGAAAGATTTCATTTTATATTCGGCCCAACAGTGGTTGAATTCACCGCTCGACTTTCTCGTGAACTAGTCATTAGCAGTGATGTGTTTATCCAGCAATATTCACTGTTTTATCTGCTTGTTGGTTTCTGGACCAAATGAGATCTTATACACAGTTTTATACATAATCTTTGTATTTGTGTAGTTTGCAGACTAACAGAACAAGAACTACAAGCTTCATTGTTTTTTTAAACTCCTGAAATGAAAACTGCCTTAAAATGTCAATAAAGTCTGAAATTAAAATGTAATGTGAATAAGACTGCTCTTCATCCTCAGTATATATTTAGAGTAGATAACGACGCAAACCATGAACCTTTCTATTGTGTTATACTGGTCTGTTAAGGACGTTCAAGGATTTAACGATTTCTTGTTTTACCTGAGCAATGAGATGGGAGCATGAACTTTATGAGTGAGACAAAATCAAACTTATGAACACAAATGTCAAAGAAACAACTGGAGTCCTCTTGATGCTCTAAAGATGAACAGGATCAGCATTGTGTAACTTTCAGTTTGTGCCACAGGAGGGCAGCAGAGGGCAGCTTAAAAACCTGCATCAAGCTCAATTGATTCAGTTTTTACTACCTTTTTTTGGGGTGTTTTAGTCCCTCAAAAAATCGATCTATTTAGAACAAACAATCTGGATGTGAAGGATATTTTTCAGAATCTATAATGCAAAACCACTTTTCTACAGTGTTCTGGGTTATTTCCTCACTCAGGTTTGTCCCATCAGTTTCGACCCAGTTGTTCTCTCAGTTTTGGGCTTCTGCTTGCTCCTTCCACAATTCCTGAGACCGATATTCACCATAGAGTTCTAGAAATATGTGCCTCTGAGTTTCTGAAGATTTTCACTTGTATGTTCCTCTCGCAGTGTGTCTTCGTGTATTTTCTATTTCATTTTAATATTTGTTTGCCTGCAGAGTGGTGTACAAAAGTCTTCCTCCCCTGAGTCAATACTCTAGGCCCCCCTTTAGCGACAGTGACAGCTTAAGGTCTTTTGGGGTTTTAAACATCTACACTGAAACATTTACCCATTCTCATTGTAAAATAGCTCAAGCTCAGTCAGACTGGATGGAGAGATATTCTGTATGAATGAAGGTCTGGACTTGTCTTTTCTAACACATGGACATGTTTTGATATCAAACAGAGTACCCAGTCCTGTTCCTGGAGCGCTCCTGTCCTGCATGTTTTAGCTCTCCCTGCTTCAGCACACCAGAAAGCATTGACAGGCTCATTACTGGCCTTTGTTAGGTGCTCCATGGTGAAAGAATCATTAGATTCAGGTGTGTTGAGGCAGGTGGAGGGCTCAAACATGCAGGATCAGGACTGGACATCCTGATCTTAGCCTTTCCATTGTGGCTCTGCTGGATGTCCTGCTGAAAGGTGAACTGCTGCTCTGGTCTCAGCTCTTCTGCAGACTCTAACAGACTGATGAAGAGCTGATGAAGAGCTGAAGATGAAGTGAACATGAACTGATTAAGAGCAGAAAAAGAAGTGATGAAGAAATGAGGATGAACTAACTGATGAAGAACCAATGACAAGCTGAGGATGAACTGATAAAGATCTGAAAACAAATTTATGAAGAATGGATGAATTAAAGAACTGAAGATGAGCTGTTGACCAAACTTCACCCAGAGGGCAGGATGCTCTGCGTGTGGAGCAACAGACACTCAGAGGACTGTAAACGGACTTCAGGCTTATGATTTTTTTACATCAGTACGAAGATTCGAATCATTAACTGGAGTGATTCAGGAACCACCTTCTCCTCTTGGTTCTATGAAGGATTGCCGACTCATTTCACCTGCTGGTATTTGTGTGTTGCTGTTCCAGTATCTCCTGAACATTACTACCGCTGCTTGTACCTGATCTCAACGTCCCTGTTCCCATCAGACGAACTCCTGAGGAGACCCAGTTCATACACTAAACCCTAAATCTTCGGTTTCCTGAAACAGAGCAGTTCTCCAGATATACCGAATCAGGATTATGTTTCCTTCGACCAACCTTCCCTGAAGTCATTGTACACAATACTTTTTAAAGATAGATGGAGACAATCGGACTTCTTGGGTAACTCATCGGTCCCGGTCAGGTTTTGCGCCTCGTCAGCACAATCGTCCAGCTTCGATCGTCTGTAATGATATGTGTTATGGATGTACATCAGTGGTGATAATGGAAGACTCATTGATTCTTCTCGCCTTTGTTCAAATCTAATGCAAATGGTAATGCGGTATCTACATCATTGCACAGAACTGAATTAAGTTTGATTCCTTTCCTCGGGTTAACCGATACTCGGATTTCCTCTGAAAGCAGCGGAAGTAGTGATTCACTTCTGACCGTCTGGAAAACACCTCCGAGGATGACATGAACACTGACGGTGTGTTTTCAATCACTCTGAAGCCTCAAACATGACGGAGTTAACTCGTAGCTCCTTCAGCTGACGTTGGCTCCATGTCCTCAGAAGACAGATTCGTTTTTATTGTGAGAAGAGAAAATTATTTCGATAATCCACATGTGGCACCAAACAGAGGATGGTGGGAAATTCATTCTTTCAGGGTTTCGATCATGAATATTTTTTCAATGAGCCTCTGAACGCAACATTTTAATAGCTATAAAGGGAAATCGGGCTATTTTAGTTAGCTTGGTGCTTATCACCACACAGCATCACTCCTCCTGCTTCTCGAAATCTGCTATATCTAATGTAGCATGCTAGCTAGGTATTGGACGGTGGTGCTTGGAAAGTTAGCAACATCGTTTTTCACCGCTGAGAGCTAGCATCAACTAGGGTTCGGAGCTGTTCGGAGCTGTTCGGAGCTGTTCGGGCTGCGTTAGGCATGTTGGACTGTAGGTAAGGTAATATGGCATGTAGCATTCGACAAGAAAGCCAGGACACACAGAGGCCAAACTCTTTGATTCTCGGTCTGATTTTAGCATCAGACTGAAGCTAACGTCTTCGGACCACCTGCATCTCCGCTGAGCCTGAAGCCAGACACCACGTCCCACCGGAGCGCCAACATCTTCCCCTCACTGTGCTCTTCCAGACAAATTAAAAAACTCCTCTACATGAGAAAAATGACTCGGCCTAAAGTAAGCGAACAGAATCCTCCGCCCACGTTTTGGACCTGACTCCTTGTAAGTCACTCAGAGAGTTGAATTAAAAAAGGATTAGGAGTCGAGAAAGAATTAGAGGGATTAGAACGGATTCCAGGGCTGCTCCACAAATCCATCACTGATGTGGTAAAAAAGAAAAAAGAAAAAGAAGTGATTGGCTGTAGATGCTACATCTCATACTAATCGGACTCATGCAGCATATTGCTCTTCACACATCAGTGGAAACAACCGTCGGACATGTTCGAAAAGCAAAACTACACTGACACGAAAATGCATGGAAATGGCTTGGTTGTGGTTGCTACGGAGACCGTGCATTTGTGTTTCAGTTATGAGGATTGTCAGTATTAGTTAGTACTGCGTTAACGCCATGGAAACGCTCTGAGTGACAGGAACACTGGCTAGCATAGCTGAGCATCTGGAGACAAGGACCACCCAAAGCTGGGCCAGAGAATCTCAGCTATCATCAAGGATCTCTTTTTACACATCTATCGTCAAGGATCTCTTTTTACACATCTTGCTAATTTATCCTTTTTAGAACTTCAGACAGATTTCTCTCTGGTTTTAACACGGTTGTGTAGCATTTAGTGTTAAGGTGACAATCAATGAAATGCATTCATTCAGCAAAAAGATGATTTTTCTCTGTATATGTCGAGGAAAAAAAAACGTCTATTTTCAGAAAATATTACTGTACTTGCTAATGTTAGCTTCAACCTACGACTGAACTCTTCACATCAATGAATGAAAAACTGTCTTTTGAGCATCTCTTGTTTGCTGAAGCAGCACATCACCACAGTACAATCCCTGCTAGCTGTCAGCCGCCGCTCTGTACTCCTGCAGATATATTTGATGGGTTGTCTGTTGCTCGTAGCTCACCACGTCCACCACAGCAGAAAACTGTGCGTGACCCCACAGAGATGCTGAATGAGCCTCGCACATTTCGCTCGCCAATTAGCTGACTGCTCCGAACTGGAGCTAATGATAATTGAAGCTGCGGCAGCACCTCGCGTCGCGTCTGATAGCGCTCTCCTCAGTCCCTCCTCCATTAGCTTCAATCACACTTGCCACGACGGCGTGTTGTTAGAATGCCGCTCGGCGAAGATCTGACATGAGGGCGGATTTTCAGACTGAAGTGGAAACACACCAAGCTACTGCGTGCTAATGCTAATCCCGGTTCCTCCATGCCACATTATTAGCTCCGACCTTTCCAGAGTTGACAGAGAGCCAGAGAAATGCTGCCAGAAATAAAAGCCTAACACATGTTGCATTTTATGCACACGCAGTCGTGAAAACGGGTCTGTGGGGACTGTAAAACGTTTCCACACACACACACACACACACGCACACACACACTTCACTCCATATGTGAATGTGTCACCTCGTCACCTTCTCGCTGCTCTCTTCCCTCAGCTGTTCGCTTCTCTTCGGCCTTCCCGCCAGCTGCTGAGTTATTGGTCACTCGAGGTTGTTAGCATCACGCTAACAGCTCATCTGGACTTTCCAAATCCCACGGCGTTTGATTCACCTCCGCCGTAAAGCTGGTTTTCTATTTTTCCCAGTGATGGAGAAGAAAACCACAGATTTTCCTCACAAAGTCAAAGCGAAGTGATGCCATGATGAGGAAACTGTAGGCAGGAAAGCACCTGCATATATTAAGACTTTCAGAGCAGTAAGGTTTGTAAACATGAGGGAACCGGTCCAGCTGATGCTAACATTAGCCTGCTGCCACCACTTAGGATGAGAACATTTCTATACAGAAACCATTTTATAGTGCTAACTCTAACCTATCAGCTGATAGTTACCATGTGAAAATAAATCCAAACAGCTAACTTGAGCTGATGTGTCTGTTGAAAAGTCAAAGCCTTCAGTGATCCCTGGTCCTTCTAGACCAGGAGGCCGGGGCCTGGCGGTGTGTTCAGACACCTGCAGGTGATCTAGCTGGCAGACCACGCTGTAAAAATGGTGTAACATCTTGAAGCCCTCTGAGGCAACTGTTGTTGTGATACTGGGCTATACAAAAATAAATTGATTGATTGATTGATTGATTTCCAGTGGTCTGACACGACACTAGGAGCCTCTTTCCAGAAGACAACTGTTTAAATATCATGATGAAGATTTGGACTTTCAAAGGTTTAAAGAAGTTCACCTGGAAGAGTTACAGTGCATTTTATACTCATCGCAAAACTTATTTTTATTAACTTTTTGTGATGTATGTATGCATGTTGAAAGAAAATCTTTCTTTTCCCAGATGAACAGCGAGTACATATAAATAACAAATGAGCCACAAGCACAACTATATTTTGTTGTAATTGTGACTGGGTTATACTTTTAACTGTTTGAGAAGTGAAAAAAAATCAGTCTAATGCTGCAAAATATGAAGTTTCTGCTCGTCACAGTTTGAGTGTTTCCTAAATGATAACTTTGATTTAAAAATAATGTGATTGTGTGTGAAAATAACACTGATCAAATGAAACCATTCATTGTTCAGAGTCAGTTTACAGCAGCTCTGTGGACATGAAGGGATTCAGGAGTGTCGGAGCTTCCTTCCTCCTCGTGTGTGTGTGTGTGTGTGTGTGTGTGTGTGTGTGTGTGTGTGTGTGTGTGTGTGTGTGTGTGTGTGTGTGTGTGTGTGTGTGTGTGTGTGTGTGTGTGTTTCCTCTCCCTCTAGACTTTGTGTTGTTTGACCCACTTTATGTTCTGCAGCTTCATGTGAACCTTTGTCTCGTTTTTTATTCCAGATATCGAGGCTCATATTTCAAGAACACACATTTTCAATTATTGAACAGCAGTAACAAGCAACTAGATTCGTTTTGTTGCAACTAGAACAACTTTTTCTTCTGCTCTGTCTTTTCATGCATTATCAACTTTTTAAAAAAAAATTGCATACAGTTCAACTCTGTGGAGGAGAGAGAGTACGACTGCATACGAGACAATCTGAGTGAAAACACAAGACACAATGCAGGTGATGGCTCACACATGCAAGAACACACACACACACACACACACACACACACACACACACACACACACACACACACACACACACACACACACACAGCTGGCTCTGTGCCCATCTGAGTCCATTCTGCAATTTATGTTCCCAGCTCGTCCACAAGCTTTCCTGTGTGTGTGTGTGTGTGTGTGTGTGTGTGTGTGTGTGTGTGTGTGTGTGTCTTCCTGTGACGACCGGTCCCGTGGCACCCATAGTCGCACTTCCACACCCAGTTTCCCACACATCCACACTGCTCCCCATTCACTCTCTCTCTCTCTCTCTCTCTCTCTCTCTCTCTCTCTCTCTCTCTCTCTCTCTCTCTCTCTCTCTCTTTCTCTTTTTCTCTCTCTCTCTCTCTCTCTCTCACTCACACACACACACACACACACACACACACACACACACACACACACACACACACACTGAATTATAGGTGGAGCTTGTTCGTGAGAAGCATGTCAATGGGCAGCATTTAGAGAAAACATTCCGTGTACCTGAGTCTTACTGTAGTCGAGTAGTTAAAAGATGTTGTTATTTAATAAGTTGTTCATGTTTCCACAGTACGAAGCCATAAATACATAAATCTGGTTTGTCGTGGCGTGATGAGGGTGTTCTTGGTTCTCTCCCAGCTCAGTGGTTCCTGCTGTCAACGCCACTCCTTGTATTGAGAGCTGATGTCTTCTCACAGATGCTTTCTGGACTGTTCTAGTGAGCGTGACGCAGTCAGCCGCCTCTTCTTACGATGTGCTGGACTATTTTCAGTGGAGGATTAATACACACTCATTGTCAGCGCGCTGTCATCTGTGCATGACTTTGCTCTCAGAGATAACCTCGGCGACGAATATTCCACATTTCCAGTGACGGTGAGGCTTCGTGACATTAGGGCTCCACAGCAGGTGAACATAGAACTGGAGCTGAAATCAATGAAAAGAAATCATGGAAAGTGATGGTTTTACTCCCAGAAACTGAAACAGAGGCCTTTGATTTATCTAAACTGACAGCGTCTTTAGAGTGCATGACAGAGTCATGCAGTGTATCTGTGGGTGCTGAGTAGAGTCAGGATCGTTGGTGTTCGCAGAGTCTCCGTTTACACGACAATGTTTCAAGTGAAAATGCATCATTTTCACATTTCCACTTCAGAAAACACAAACGATGCAGTTTTTCAATTGAAATGTTGTCTTGTAAAGTTTCACAGACAGTAGAAGAGGGTCTGAGGTCTGAGTAATTATCAGACATGATTCATTTGGTTGAGAATTCTAACAGAGACAAGACTTTAGTGTTTTGCTGATTCCAAAGGGGACATTCAGGATAAGCTGGGAGAACATGCAAACTACACAGAAAATCCTGGAAAGCCTTGCCTGTCTCGTTGTTGGGTGTGATTGTTAACTGGTGTGTAATGCGATCCAGCAGGTGGGAGGATTACCCCCCCTGTCTACACAGCCCTCCTGTTTATTTTTGCTGCAGCTGATCTCCACTGCACAGTGATTGTTGCTCTTTCACCAGCAAAACACAACAAATAAATCTATTTTAAAGATATAAGTGAAACCGAGCTCCCACACATCGAGACTGAGACTCAATCCATCAACTCTAAACTCTGAACTTTAAACCCCAAACTC
This sequence comes from Salarias fasciatus, assembly GCF_902148845.1. Taxonomy (NCBI): domain Eukaryota; kingdom Metazoa; phylum Chordata; class Actinopteri; order Blenniiformes; family Blenniidae; genus Salarias; species Salarias fasciatus. The sequence continues at coordinate 5,414,255 of NC_043745.1, forward strand.
TGAAATCCAAATTCTAAACTCCAAAGTTTAAAATTCAAACTCTAAATTAAAAAAATCCAAACTCTGCACTTTACACTCAAATCTCTAACTGATATAATTCAAACTCTAGACTTCAAACATTAAACTCTAAAGTCCAAACTCTAAATTCAAGCCCTATATTTTAAACTCCAAACTTTAAATTTTAAAATCCACGAAATAAAATCCAACTTTTAAATGATAAAATCTAAACTCTACCCTCAAAACTCTAAATGCAATTTCTAAAAGATATTCCAAACTCTGAACTTCCAATTTTAAACTTAAATCCAAACTCTCAGCTCCAAAATGTAAACTTTAAACTCCAAACTCATACTCACACTTTCACCCTTTCTCAACAATTTATTTTAAATGCTTAATTCTGTGTTTTAGAAATAAAATATGTCTTTTTTGAACAGCAGATCTTTTGACAGATGCTTTTGAAAATTCAACACTTCAAGATAAAATCTCTACAATTGCTGCACCTGAAACATTTACTCTGGTGTTTATTCAGCTGTTCGATTTCAACCCCATCCCAGCGCTGCTGATCTCCACCGTAGAGACGACCTGTGGGTCTTCATGATTTGCTGATGTTGGTTTTGTCTTCTTGATCATTTCTCCAGCAGTGAGGTTTTCGAGCTGAGACAGATTGACTGTCGATAAAAAAGCCAGCAGTGAAAACTGTGTTTCACTTGGTTTGGAAGACAGAAGCCAGAAATTAGCTGACAATCTCAGAGTGTGCTGCGGAGGAGTTCTTCTTGTGAGAATCAGCCGTTTTTGTTTCATCCCTTCAACCAGCATGAAAACTTTGCTGTTTGAAGCGCTACTTCTTTATTTCCCTGCTGCTTTCTGCCAGCGCTCCATCCCTCCTCCATCCCTCCCGACTCCTCTGAAGCTTCCTCCTCTGAGTGGAAGCTCGCGTCTCATTTCCACTCCTGAAAACCCTCTGTACCGTCGAGGCGAGGCAGAAAAGAGATCCGTCTAGATTAAGAGTAATAACATCTGAAACCGGAGTCTGGGTGACATATTAGCGTTGCTAGGCGGGGCGTCCGCGGGGAGCCGCCGCCGCCGCCGCCGCCGCCGCCGCTGCCGCCGCCGCCAGTGTTCCGCCGGTGTCGGTTTGCTCGTGGGTGGGTGAATCTCTTTATGAGGGGATTGAATGCATGATGCATTGTGACACTTATAGATCTGTTTCCTGCAAAGAGACACGCTCCGACAGAGCATCTGAAACTCTTGGGGAAGAGGTCTGCATGTAGCGAAATCATGCTAATCCCGCCGCTAATGAGCGCTCAGCCTCCTGTGGGCGTGTCTGCGTCTCCTGAGAGAAACCACGGACGAACGGCACAGCAGCTGCAGACACACAGGCTTTCTTCTTTACCCGCTCACTGCAGTTTAATCACATTACTTAGAGGGATTGATGATGTCCAAGGCCGTCCGTCCGTCCAGATCACCATGTCGAAGCCACTTAATCTGCTGCTTTTAACTCGGAGAGACATTCCTCTCCAATTATTAAGAGCAAACGGTGCTCGTGGATATTTTTAGGGCTCGGTGGAGGTTGGACCAGGAGAGACTTTTTGAAAGGAAAATAACCAAAGGTCACTGACTGTATGAATACGGCGGTTTATACAGAGTTTATTCCAACAGACTGATATAAGTGCAAAGTGATTTTCATTTGAAAATGTTTACGTTGTTTTTTGAAGCAGTAAATCATGTCCGTTGCAGAGATGCTGAGAGACATTTCCTCTGCTGGCTCACCATGACTTTCACTTGTAGACTTTATTGTAACATATTTAATATTCTAGTATTCAGCCAGGGCACACTTTACTGTGTTCTAGTATTCTAGTGGTGACTATGGGATGGTGGAACTCTGTCAGCTGGAACAGCACAAGGAGCTATGGGATGCCTTTTATTGCAACTTTTTCTCTTGGCTGATTATGGTTATAAATATGGTTTGCATATTTATGTTATATCTTCTCGCCTTGGGAACCATGTGGACAAACTTCTGGCAGAACGTTCTCCACACAAAAGTTCACATATGAGATGCAATGTGTGTGATCATAGTGTGTACGATACAGTGTTTATGTCTATTTAGTTAAGTTTTGAGATCCGTCCATCTTTGTTTCCATCTCCTCTTCAGATGACCTTCATATGACCTTCTTCCTCTATGTGTGTTTCAATATCTGTTCCGGGTTTTTTGATTCTGAGACCTGGTCCAGACATCAGTCTGCTAAAAAGAATAAAAGTTGTCAGTTAATGCATGAGGTTAAACAGTTTATTTCGACCTTCGAGAAGGAAAGAACAAAGCCTGACTAATGATCCAGATATATTTATCAGCCCCTCCAACCGTCTAATGTCATTTTAAGAACACACAGCAGATCTGTTTCCGTTTCATAACTGACCTTGTAGCTCTCTGACAGTCAGACTTCACTTTCAATATCTACTGAGAACTTTTCAGAACAAAAACAGCTTTTGCCTTTCTTTGTCTTTTGGGAATTTCACTGGATTTCGTATTTGCAGGCCCGTGGGCAAAATCCAGCCCAAAAGAGGCTCCAATGCGGCCCACCAAACACCAAAAGCAAATTTAAAATTTCACAGAAAACACAGATTTGGGCTGAACTCCCCCTGATACGCCTTCAGTAAACTGTGTCCTGGCTGAAGCTCTGCTGTCATTTAGTTCTCACCACTGCTTCACTTCACCTGGGTTAAAGATTTAGGGCCTGATTTACTGAGATCCTGCATAAAAGCTACTGATATGCATGATCCTATTACGTATAGATTACCAATGTTTTCTTATTAATTTAACAAGAATAACTGTCAGTATTCAAATAGAACGCTGAGCCGACACAAGCACTGAAACCTGGACTTATTGGAGGAAGTTATCAAACACATTAAAGAGAAATGCAACATGGAAGATGAACATCAACACCATCTGCAACACACAGCTGATATTCCATATCAGTGAAGCCAAACATGATAAATAGATGGCACATTTTATTTTGTTTCTGTCGCTCGATGCTCAGTGTGTGCTGTTAGTAGATCAGACCCAGAGTGAGTGTTTCCGAAAGAGAAAGGCTCAACTTTTTTTTTTCATCTTTTTTCAGATAAAATTGCAAAGATTCAGTCATCAATATGGAAAGATCACAACAAGAAACTCTCCAGAAGCTTTGTGTCTTGAAAGAGAAACATTTCAGTGACTGTCTACTGTAAAACTACCAAGTCCAGGAGAATCTGAACTGGAACCAGGACCAGGACCAGCAGATTCTGGACTGAAAACAGGACCAGGACCAGCAGATTCTGGACTGAAACCAGGACCAGGACCAGGAGAATGTGGACTGGGAGTCACTCTGGAGGAAAACATCGATGTTATGGCCGATCTACTGAGCATGTGCAGAACAACCTGCCGCTCCAGCCGTGGCAGAGTTCAGAAAAGGTGCGTTTCCCCCCGTTTCCATGGAGATGAGAGATGGAGCATTTTTGAAAAGTTCCTCTTGATTGGCCTTTACAAAACACCAGTGCTTTCTGTAACTTTTTGTGAAACCACACCCAGAAGGCATCTGAAGTTCTGTCTGCCTGGAAGAGAAAAGAGAAACCTTTCTTCTAGAACAAAGTGAGAGTCGGTGGAGCTGCAGCTGCAGCTGGCCAGGCTCTGGCTGTGTGTCGGACGCCTCTGGGACGGATCGTGGCCGTTCAAGTGGTGGAGGAGGAAGTTTAATTGGCAGGGCTGTTTGGCAGCGGTTGGCTGCTCCCCTGAAGAGCTCTGCTGTGACACAGCTTTGAAACCTTTATCCCTCTAAAGCTGATTGGAAGTGTGGAAACACGGCCATGGGGATAATACGCTCCACACTGACTGTGTGAGTTTTTCACAGGTCATTCTGTCAATATTAGCTCCGTACATGATGACTCTTCTGCTTTATGTAAACATGTTTAACCTTTTTTTTTCCTGCTGTCCATTTAATCTTAACTTCACCACATTGTCTCAGTTAATATTTTATTCAGTAATCGTCACAAAGAGCACATTTTATTTCTTGCATGCAGATACTGAGTGAACCAAACTTCACTTGAAGGCTTGTTGGGTAAATGGGGTCTTAAACATTCTCAGATCCACTTTGGAAGCGTTGTCCCTTCTTATTAATACATGGAGAGCTCTCTCTGTCTGGACGGCGCTGTGGGTCACCTCAGAGAATGATCTACATCCCATAATGTTCAAATTCAATGACAATAAATAACCGTCCACTAAACCCCAGACAAAAACACCTTGAAGAGTGTTTCAATGCTTAAAGTTCTGCCTGACACTTACAAAAGTAATGGCGCATCAATTTAGCATCAACATTTACCTTTTTTATCATAAATTATTGGAGGAAAGTACAAAACTGTCGGAATTTGCACATATTTGACTATTTATGTATGAAAATATCAGTCAGGTGCTCTAAAATATGATTATTAGAAGTAAAGCAGATGAAAACATCAGTGTTTATGTGGATCTATGCAAAGTTTTAAATGGAAGAGTCGTGTTTGAGGTTTTTTTATATGAATTATTTGACTTCATGGTGCTTATTCTTCATGCAATCAGTGATTTCCATGGACTCGCAAAATCACAGTTATTTTGGAAGAAAGAAGAAACCAAGAGGAAGATACAAAGAATTGATGTAACGGCGGGTAAATGCAGCCTCACATCAGAGTTTAATATGGTCGAAGAAGGAGAATCTTTTTCTTTCAGTGCCATTTATCTCACTGAGATATCAGATTCATGCTCTCCAGGTAGGAAAAACTGTACTTCAGGATCATTACATTATTCCACTGTATCGCAAACTCAATGAAGCGTAATGTGTCGGATGTAAAGGAGGAGGAAGGTGCTCTCAGAACAGAAGGTAACTGTGTTACAGGATGAGGAGAGGATGAGGGGAGGAGGAGGAGGAGGAGGAGGAGGAGGAGGAGGAGGAGGAGGAGGAGGAGGAAGCCGGCGGCTCAAGGACGCGTCCTCTTCCCACTCTGTTGTCACTCGTCCAAATTTCCGCACTTGAGAGCGTAAGTGGGGATAAATCAGCCCGAGTGTGAATGAGACTGTTTGTGCGAGTGTGTGTGAGATGGCTGGACGAAAAGTACACACTCATTTATTACACACACACACACACACACACACACACACACACATACAGAGACAGTGAGTGGGATAGCATCCTTCATCCTGTGGCTCCGCCCCCTCACCAGAGACCACCACGGCCCACCAGAAGCAGACGAAGCTGCAGGTTTTAATTGGTGAACTGTCACATCAGCGCTGCCTCTGCCGCACTCTGAGTCCTCACTTTTTGAGTGTGTGTGTGTGTTTTGTCCGTCTGAAAGTATCATTCCATTTCTGTCGGCCTGCCCCTCCATCCATCACTCCCAACGGTTTTATCCTTCTCTTTCAACCTCTCTCTGCGTATTCATTTAACTCTGTGGCCCGGCGTATTGTGGTGAATGCTAATAGGTTCCCACGCTCACAACGTACAATACAGTGAACAGCCAGAGTGTGTGTGTGCGTGTGTGTGTGTGTGTGTGTGTGTGTGTGTTGGGGTGGGGGGGGGCTGGGCGGTCAATCCACAGTTCCATTAGCCTGATGGAGTTTCTATTAAATTAGAAACTCTCTCTCTCTCTATCTCTGTCTCTCTCTGCCTCTCTCTCTTTCTCCCAATCACATTAGTGCTCTTATCTCATTTGTGGAGACTCTGCAGGCAGCGAGGAGGAGGAGTTATGATCTGGAAGCAGACATGGAAAAAGGACAAGCCCCTTATAAATAGACAGAGAGGGACGTGGGCGGGCTTCAGATGGCTATCTGGAGTGTGTGTGTGTGTGTGTGTGTGTGTGTGTGTGTGTGTGTGTGTGTGTGTGCGCACATGCAGATTCATGTGTGATGAGTCCAGTTTTTATATTGTCAGGGTTGTTTTAAATGGAAGCGCTCCATTAACAACCCCTCTCGTAGACATGGCGGCCATTAATGCACGGCCCGAAGGGCCGGAGATGACAAGAACTGTCTGCTGTTTGTGTGTGTAAGTGTGTGTGAGTGCAAGTTCCAGAGACAAAAGTCAGAAAAACTCACAGCGAAGAATGATGTGATGTTTCATTTCACCTCTACAGACCACTGGAGGACAGAGTGAAGCCTGAACAACCCAAAGATGTTTTTACCACTTTTCAACGGCAACAGATTCATTAAGAGCCTCAAAACCTGTTCCGGTGAAATCACAGACTGTATATTTGAGAGTTTTGTTTGTTTTCAGAAGATTTCAGTTTGTATTAGGAGAGACAGGTGAATGCAGCAGTAGTGGGACTACCAGACTACTCTTCATACTTTTCATTCTTTCGAACAGGCAGAAGTTCAACCCAACCTGCAGATCAAGCATACTTAGGCTGTGACTGTAATTTTTTCAAGTGAATATGTTTTGTTTTGGATTTACACAGTGTTGCTTGCAGCCACTGAAGAGTCAACTTTTGGAAAACACTGACTCCATCTTCTTCTGCACAACACTCAGTACTGAGGCGTCCCCACTTGAAAGCTGGTGGTGTGACCGGGTCTTCGTGGCTGCTGGTGTCCCTGAGTCTCCTCCATCACAGAGAGCTGAGAAGCAGCAGCCTTCATTCGGTCACCTGGTGGCTGCAGACTCAGTCCAGCAGGTGTGAGATGTCCTCCGGAGCAATGAAAGACACCTTGAAGAGACTCGGCTGAAAGCCTCTGAGTAATGAGGCTGGAGTCTGACTCTGGGGGGAAAACCACCTGGAAGACCCTCCCCAACACAGGCAAGACCAATCAGGAGAGTGATCTCTCTCACCTTCAGCTCTCTCTCACTCATCAGCAGGTTATGGAAGGCCGGGAGGAGGAGGAGGAGGAGGAGGAGGAGGCAGCTGAGGACAAACCTCCAAGAACATCACAATGTGACCCTCTTCAACCAGTAGTCTGTCCTCATACGCTGCTTTTATTCACTCAGCACAACTGTAGACACGAATTAAACAGGGATCAATCAGGAAGAAAAAGACTCAGGATTAAAAACTTGGTGATATTCGATAACATGTAAATCAACCCAGCTAAACGGCTGCAGGATGCAGAAGCCCCAAAACACCACAGCGGTATTGCATTCCTCATCACACAGCAATATAATCATCTCTAACTGGATTAAAAAGGAATAAAAACCAAGGAAGTCACATCACGAAAGACCTGGAGCCAGTCTGAAGTCTGAGCCCATCCAATACCTCCACATTAACTTTAACAATAAAGCTGGAGGTTTGGTCTGAACTCTCCTGAGGACACAGGATGCAGTCTGCTACTCTGGAAACGTCCCAAATCATCTGGTCCAGAAAATGTAGAAAAGTGGGGAAACTGTAGCACTCTGCTAATATTGCCATCAATTCACTTTTTTACCTCACTGATGAAAACAGACGCTGTTTGACAGGGACTTTGTTTTTTTGTTTTGTTTTGTTTTGTTTTTTGGGGTGTTTTTGTTGCTGTTCTTGATATATTCCCAGTTCTTTTAATGGTTTAGTACCTTCCAGGTGAACTTAGCTCAGTTGGTACACTAACTAATTGAATGTTCCCAAGGTTGGTGGTCCAATTCCAATTCTTCCCTTTTATATACTCTTCTCAATTCTTCCAAGTCTTCTCAATTTGATCTGTATAGCACCAATTACAACACGTACAAACACCAATAATTCACCATGATACATTTAAAAAAAATCATTGGACTCGATATGGTTGAATTATGCGCACAGCTCATTTGTTTGATGTGTGTGAAGAAGAACCGTCCGTCTCAGAGAGGACGACGCCGTCTCTTTACAAATACCTGTTTATGGCCGTCCGGCAGCGTCGGGAAGGTCTGCCAACTTCAAGGTGAGGACAGGATTCTGGAAGGCACATTAGAGGGAAGAAATGACAGCAATTCACTCCTGCTGCCATTAATTAAGTTCGTGTCCAAATCAGAGCGGGAGGATAATGTGTTTATGAGGGGAAATGAGAGGAGCGTTGATTGTCGGAGAAAGGCGAGCTAATTGTGTAATCAGGCCTTACGTGGAACTCAGTGAACCGTCTCTTGGCTGTAGCTTTGTTTTCTCTCCAAAATGTCTTTGTTAAGTGGTTCAAGATCACAGCTGCTTCGGCAAACAAAGAAAGAAGGTTTAAAATAAATGCCTGGTTTGTAAAGCTACTTTGAGGTCTTTGAGTGAGTTTGGTGTTGTTGCAGTAGCTCCATCAGACCAAGCAGGAGGCCTTCTCTAAGGGCCGCCCCGCCTGAACTCACAGGACCTCCGTCAGGTCCGTGTCAGTCTGGACTCCATAGAATGATAATGAACTTAATGCCATGTGGGACTCCTGCAGCCAGGAATGACGGAAGTTTACAGCTAAGTGTCGATCCAGAGATCCAAACCAGGACGCGTGGAGACAGACGGGCATGAGGCCTCGTTAAAGAGACTCAATGTGCTCCTGGAATGTATAATTATCAGTGTGTGGGTGTGTGCAGGCGACAGCGAGCCATTAGCCGGGTTTAAATGAAGGTCTGCATCAGCAGCCCCTGTTGTAATAATGACCGTGTTGGTCACAGACGCACTAATGCATCGGTGGCGTCTCCCAGGTCCCATTGTGTGTGTGCATGTGGCTGAGTAAGGAAGCATACCTCTGAAATTGTCCAAGGTGACACCGGGTCTGTGTGCAGACGTGTAGAGTTTCGCCGCGGTGCTGAGCGGCACATAAAACACACCAAAGTCACTCAGCGTTCATCACAACACCACTGACGGCATCAAAACTCATTGTTGAGCGGCTGCACGCTCAGAAATGTGTTCCTGTTAAAGCAAAAGTTCCTCATGCATGCACACACACACACACACACACACACACACACACACACACACACACACACACACACACACACACACACACACACGCACACACAATCCGCCCCTCACCTTTAAATCACTTCACCACAATAATTAAATTGAAAGGTTACAGGTAGTGACCTCACCGCTGCTCCGCCGGTCCGACCCCTGTGATTGGTTAATGCTTAATGTGAGCCGTTTCCCACCATCTGTCTCAGAAATTAAGCGCTCCCTTTGTTCCGCCGGCCCTCAGACGCCCGTTCTCTGGTGTCTCAGACCCTTCATCTTCCTCAGCCGTTCTCCTCCTCAGCTGTTTTTGATCATTTTGCCCGTCAGTACCTGAAAAGGCTGCTCCTCGCGCAGGAACGCCACATCCAGCTGCAGCCTGACTCTCCTCATGAAGCCTGGAACATTCAGACTCTCTGCCTTGCTTCTGTCACTGAGTTTGACATGTAAATTATGGCTTGAAGAATCCATGCGAGCGCTGATGATAAGTGCCCAGCAGTGAGAACGATGGGTTATGTAACTCCTGAACGAGGCTAATATGCTCTCACATTTCACTCAACACCACGAAAAACACACGCAGGTCTGGAGACGAGGCTTCACGGAGCAACGAGAGGCAATCATGAAGCACTCTGAGTGGTCTGCATGGAGGGATGGAGGGATGAGGGATGGAGGGTAGGTACCAGTTGGTTCCTGTTATGTCGACTATGTCGACTGTGCTGTCTCACAGTCTTTCTCAGGTCCCCTCATGTTCTGCTGTATATATGAAATGTGTGTTGACATATGCAGATGACACTGTGGTAAATGGTGGTGAGAGCACTGAGCTGTGTAGGCTGGACTCCAGAGTTCACCTGGTTTCTCTTGTCAATTGATTGATCGACTCAATGCTTCGTATACTGAAACAGAAGAGATTCATACTTTAAGCAGTGACAGCCACTGTCACAGACATTTCGTGGTGTCTTTATGCATCCAGCAGCTCAACCGTGAAGGTCGGCGTCTTGATCAAAATGTTCCAGCGTAAATCTAATAGCATATTTCCAATCCTCGATGTGCTGAAGTGAAGCCGAAGGAAGTAGAACTGTGTCAAAGTGTTTGTTTGTAGCTTCAGTCACATTTCTGCTGCGCTGGCCCAGAATTCAGAGAACCGGCATTCATATTTAATCCCACTTAACCTGCGGTGTTGGCGTCTCTGTTGTTTCCTGCAGCAGTGTGTGTAAATGACATGGAGGAGAAAAACATCACGAAACGGAAGATGGATGCCGAAACACGAGTGAGCTGTCACAAGATCGCAACACTCATTTGCCTTCATTTGCACGACAACACACCATTATTTGTCTTATTACCTCCATTACGCTGTCACCGGCGGGGGGCGGGAACGAGCTGTTCCCCCGGCGTTACGACGTAATCCACTGTACGAGTCTGAGACGGCACAAAGGCTTCATTATCATTACCACAGATCGATGGGTCTTCTGTCCTGACCTCCAGCCATCCATTCAAACTGTGTTAGCTACTGCTGTCCTGCTACTGTGTGTGTGTGTGTGTGTGTGTGTGTGTGTGTGTGTGTGAATCACAAAAAGCAACAATATGAAAAGTTCAGGCTGGAAAAAAGTGCAGCAGAGACAGCAGCTTTGATGAGTTCTGACATGTGGAGGTAATGACGGCCGTCTTCACCTCCATCAGGAGGGATCAGAGCTTTCATAAACAGATCGGCCATAACATTATGACCCCCCTCACTGCCTGGGATCTCTTCCTTATTCGGAGCGGTTTTAGAGAAAGTGACCCCTGCAGAGCTCAGATAATCACTCCCAAATCCACACAACTGTTTCCATTTCCAGCACGTCAACTTTAAGAACAAAATGTTCCCTCGCCGTCTAATTTATCCCACCCACTAACAGCCGCCTTGATAAAAGCAGACTTGTTCTGGCTGTTAGCTGCATGTCAGACCTGCAGTACGAATTATGTAACATTTTTCTTCTACTATTGTCTTAAAAACTACATTCCCTCAAATCCATTGTGCATATTTATCTGCTTTGATTGTTGTGAGGCTCGCCTCAATGTAATAAAGGCTCACAATGTAATAACTTCACTTAATGTAACAGCGCCTCTGTGCAGAAAGCCACACTGAGATGACTCATGCATTATTAGCCTCACTGTGCTGCTAATAATGTAACAACAGCACGTATTGTGAGAAAAGTTATTTTTACCTCTAATAAAAGTGACTTTTATCTCGAGGATTACTTGTTTTCCTGTTCGCTGGAGGAGAATGAAATCCTCACCAACATGTGTGTATTCACATGTCCTCACTCAGGAAAGCTCTGGGTGAGGAACATCAAGGCCACATGGTGTGTTTTTGTGCCGGTGACAGACTCGTGGAGTCCTCTGAGAGTTTTTGCTTCACTCTTCTAAACACACTCTGCTACGAGTGTGTCGATGTGTTTCCATGTTAGGCAGAAAGTTCAGCAGATATTTATGAGCTTTTCCTAGAAGCTCGCGGGCTCTTTTCCAGCGGAAGACTGCGGATGTTTCCCTGTGATTCCCGACGTGACGGCGGCCTGTGTTTCTGCCGGATGAGCCGGTCCCTGCAGGCTCTCTTCATATCGCCGAGCCTGACGGATGAGTCTTCATTACATTCTCTGCAACGTCGAGGTTTCCTCTTTCACATAAAAGTAGACACTTTGCTCTTTGCTTTTTATGTTCCAAGTCCCACAGCAGAGCTAAAACAGCATGAGCAGGCAAAAATGGCAGTGAAAGTACATTGACAATGACACACTGAGGGGTATAAGTAAAAATAAAATACACACGTTGGACAGATTTCTAAGATTGAGAGGTAAACACTTTGGGCACTTTGGACTCACACTCGGCACACAGCGGCACTCAGTGCATCTCCCAGTTTTTTCAACCCAGCATCTCATTTCACACCCGGGGTTGCAAGAAGAGGAGTGGGTCGTCTACATATTGGTGAATTTAGATTTGAAAGAGACAAATGATAATTACATGTGTCAAGGAATGGTTCTCATGTTTATTCTTTGCCTCCTGCTTTCAACTCTTTGTTATGTTTGATGAAAACATGCAGAAGGTCTCCACAGGGCAGACCGTGACTGAAGAAATACAGCCGTGGTGCACATGCACAGTAGCCGCATTTCAGAAAAGTAGCTCCCAAACTTCCATGAGGATGGAAATGAAATGCTTTCAACAAGTTCCACCTAGGGGGAAGTTTTCAAACTGTAGTGTTTTTAGTTTCTCTGAACTTTGCTGCTGTTAGAACATGTCTCTCCTGAGTGCCTGATGAGTCCGAGCTGTCACCGCTGCCTTCATGTGAACGGCTGACGACATCCCAGAGTTTCAGTTTTCCACAGCTCGCTCCAGTCACCTGAACGCAGCAGCGAACTAGCAGAGGAGAAGTGTCTGCAGACGGGAGCAGAGCCGGGGTTTCAGATTAACCAGCTTCCCAATTAATTAATGACCAACTTTCTTTCACGTCCCTTGTCGCTGGTAGATGTTAAAACCAGAGAAAAAGCCGTGTAGGACCTTTCATGAGTCTGATTTCAACATCGATTGTGATTAGCAACAGCAGCGGCAGCAGGAAATGCTAAAGGAAGTTCGTCACCACTTAACAAGGAGACCAGTTAACATGAAACACCATATTGACCATTGACTGCTTTAAAACACACACACACACACACACACACACACACACACACACACACCACAAACTGCTCTATCAAAGTACACATAGCAGCATTTTGATGCACTTTTCTGGGGACAACGTGCATACAGAACAATGCAAAATTTGTACGAAAAATCTCTCCTACATATCTGAGTCAACAAACACCTTTACACCATATGGAAACGCAGCACCTCCCAATAACAGTGTCAGATGTAAGACAATAATGGACTGACTCCTGCAGGAATGAGGGTGGCGTCTATGTCCGTCCAATAGAGATCACGACGTGATCATGACGTTCATTGGGGAGCCAGTCTTTTGAACGGCTCTGTCAAACAAACAACTCCTCATGAACCAGTGTCCTTCAAAGAGCCAGAAATCCCAGCTCCGAACCTGGGAGCCTTACCTGGACTCATTTCCTGGATAACCACAGAACGTAACGAGACATCATTATAGAACAGACGATATAAAGACGGTCTCTGTGCCCAGTCGAGGCTGACGCCCCTCGTTCAGGGTCTGACAGCACATGAAGCTGTTGACTTTTTGAAGAGGTGAGCTCTGAAGGAAAGCTGTGTCCACTGTCCACAGATCGTCTGTCTGGTTGACAGGCTGGTCATGGTGGAGAAGTTTGGAGGGATCAATATGTTCTCAGCTGATTCACACTGCTGAGAAACACAGCCTGTTGTTTTCCCATAACTGATGAACACAGTGAGTATCACTTGTGCTAATTTCCATGAAATGAGCCAGATTGGGTTGGGAACAGCTCTCCACCAGGTTAGTCATTTCATTTCTCTCTTTTTGTTCCTCTGTACTTACACAATACTATCTCTAGTTTACTGTAATCCAGACAACTGGGAGGAGTGTGTTCCTCCACTCACTTCCTGTCATTGAGCAAAGAACCCAGGTGTGGCTGCACCATCACACGTCGTCCGCCGTTTCTCCGGTGGAACGATTGATAAAAAAAAAAAAAAAAAACGAGGAGGCGGGGCTGAACAGAGTGTTCATGTCTGACGGTTTTCCAGAATCTGACATCATAGAAACACGGTGTGAAGGGCACTGTTTAAAATCATCCTGTGATCAAAGTCTTTCCTCTACACACTCACACACACACACACACACACACACACACACACACACACACACAGAGTCATACGGTTCTAATACAAAGAAGAGAAGAAAGCAAGTGATCGCCACATCATGGGTATATAATGATATGGAATATTAGAGAAATATTTTGACTTCAGGTTTCCTCTGACGCTATTCTCGTGATTACTGTCTGTATAACTTGGGTTGACTGAAGTTACAGCGGAGTTGGGTTCCATTGGGTTGTATTGGGTTCTACTGGGATTCTACTGGGAGCAGCAGCCTTGCTCAGCTGACTTGTCTCTTTATCCTTTGTAATTCTAAAATAAATTGTCCTGTGGGGCCATGTAACCAGTGCTGTTGTTGTTCATTAAGACAGATTCATACCAGTGTCTATAGAACATAACTAAGCCTTTAATCGAACTTCAACCCTTCCAGTCTAACATTAAATCATGTTCCCATCTCAGGATTATCTGATCAGACTCCATTTTTGGTCCCAGCAGCTCCACTCGTTAAAACCAGCACACGCAGTCGGATGTTACGGCAGTAAATCCTCCTCACGTAGCGACACGTAGCCGCGCTCACTTACCGCTAAAGAGGAAGGAGGTGATGTCAACCACGACTCTTCCTCTGCTCCACTTTTCCTTCACTTCTCTATAAAAAACACTCACCTCCACCCAGACCCTCATTTAAGAGCCACCAGCCTGATAAGAGAGCAGTTTATCTAATCTGGAAGGAAGGAAGGAATTAAATCCATGTTGAATGAGCCGAGAAGGAAACAAAAGTGACTGTCAGAGCCAGCATTAGTCTTTACACAATCTGTGGCGGCGTCTACCTGAGAGTCAGCCGGGCCACGGATTATCCCAGCCTCCAGCTCGCATGGCGACCAGCAGGGCGAGGAGGGCTGGATGTGTGGTTATGACTGGCTGGGGACCGAAATGGAGCAGCATCAGGAAAACTCAACTCCTCACTGCATTCCTACGATCTGCTTCCTTCTTTTAAAACAGGGTCAGTGATCAGAGAGACGATCAGACCGAAGACGAAGAGCAGAGCCTGATGTGGAAACAGGAGAGAGGCAGCAGGACTGATGATGGATGGATGGATGGATGGATGAATAGATGATGGATGGATGGATGGATGGATGGATGGATGGATGAATAGATGATGGATGGATGGATGGATGATGGATGGATGGATGGATGAATAGATGATGGATGGATGGATGGATGGATGGATGGATGAATAGATGATGGATGGATGGATGGATGGATGGATGGATGAATAGATGATGGATGGATGGATGGATGATGGATGGATGGATGGATGAATAGATGATGGATGGATGAATGAATAGATGATGGATGGATGGATGGATGATTGATGGATGATTAACGAATGCATGGATAAATGAATATATGGATGGATGAGAGAATGAATGATGAATAAATGAATAAATGGATGCATGGATGGGTGAAAGGATGAATGATTGAATGGATGAATGAATTAATGGATGGATGGATGGATGGATGGATGGATGGATGGGTGGGTGAATGGATTGATAGATGAATGAATGAATGAATTTATGGATGCATGAATGAATGGATGGATGGGTGGGTGGGTGAAAGGATGGGTAGATGAATGAATGAATTTATGGATGGATGAATGGCTGGATGGATGGATGAATGAATAGATGATGGATGGATAGATGTTTGTATGGATGGATGAATGATGAATGGATGGACAAATGAATAAATGAATGGATGGATGGATGGATAAATAAATGAATGGATAGATGGATGAAAGGATGGATGATTGATGAACGAATGGATAAATGATTAAATTGATGGATGGATGGATGGATAATTGATGGATGACAGAATGAATTGATGAATAAATGAATAAATGGATGTATGGATGGACGAACGGATGAATGAATGAATGAATGAATGAATGAATGAATGAATGAATGAATGAATTTATGGATGGATGGTTAATCAGATAAATTTAAAGATAATATTCAGACGTACCGCTGAAGGCAAAATGATCAGTTTATGCAGGAGTGAAGGATATTATGTCGCATGCTTTCTCTAAATCAATAAATCCATTTAAAGCATGAACTTTCTTATTTCTACAGCTGTTTAATGAATAAATAAAATCCATGTCTCAATAGAATAGAACAGAGGAAAATAGTTTGTTTTTTTTAATCCCAGAGAGAAATTATTTAACCAGTGCATTAGTTGTTGCAGCACAGAAGCTTTGGAGTAAAGGATGAGACGTAAAACTCTGTTTCACAAAAAATTGGGAAACTTTGAAGTCAGAACTGAATGTAAATTTGCAGGAAATGAATGTCTGTCCCCAGAAGCAGTCTGGTGGTGTTTTCCCGTCTCTGTGGGATCCATAACCTGGAAACCTTCCTTATGGGGACCGAAATGCCAGCATGTGTTCAGAATGAAGACGAGGTTTGAGGGTGAAGGTTAATCTGAATGTTTGGATTTAGATTACATTCACCACCATTTATCTTCTGGTACAGAGCCGAAAGATGTAGAGCTTTAACGAATGGCCCCACAAGTAATGAGTGTGTGTGTGTGCCTTTGATGAATTGCTCTGACCTCTGACCTCTCCATTAGAATAGCTGATGGTGAGTTATTCCCGAGTGTATCTGTGCTCCTTAAATCCTTCAGCAGGAATAACTGCTGCCACATCTGACGGAGGACGTTTATTACTCAGAGCGTTTTCTAAGGTTTTACTCAACATACTGAGAAAACTCGGCTGGATTCTTGGTTCGCGACACAATGAGATATTTTGTCTTCTAATCATCACGAACTTTGTAGTAAGAGTTTTTTGACAGCTCATCTTTCTTTATTTATTGAGGTTTGAAACACCTGCTGACTTTCTCCACATCCTCCTGTTTTTGCCCACATCGCTCATGATGTTATTCTTCATCACCTGATGTACATGAGCGTCACACACTCCCTTATGTCCGCTACGCAGCAACGCGATCTCTTGCTTTTCTTTCTCTGCCGATCCACCTCCAGCTCCTCCTCACTCAGGTACTAGTTGACAATGAAATGCAGCGCGGGTCTGCTACTATAACTCAGATCTTTTTTATGAGCTGAAGATGGCTTGGTCAATAAAGGTCGGAGCATTCGAAGGCAGCTGCTTTCTAGATGAAAATACAAACACTATTTTACTCTTAAAATCAAAGGCGGGATTGTATATGTGTAATTTGGGGTATGCACTCTAAATCAGCTGAAACCAACTCAGATCTCACGAATCAACTTCACATGCTTCAACCAAACCAACTGCCAAGGACAACGGTGCTGATGCTAGCAGGATTAGCCCAAACCCAGGTGAGGTTAACGTGAGCTCAGTGGACAAAGGAGATGGAGCGACGCCTTCCAGGCAGTCTGAGCTCGACTTCCATAAACACCTCTGAAACAGACTGAAGTAAACCGACCGATAGTGAGGTACGCTGTTGAGAACACGCCGCTGTTATCAACAGTCGAATCGGATTCCTTCAAGGCTCTCACTGTTGTGGAACAAGGCCAGCCGTTGGAATTTATTTTCTGATGCCCTGGCTCGACTCTGTGGGATTCCTCTAGCTGACAACCATCTTCTGAGTTTGGGTTGAGAGTCATGACAGAACGGGAACATGGGTTCATCACTTCGCTGCTCTGTCAGGAAGCCGTTTGCAGTGGCGCCGGACCTCCTTCAGGCCGGGACACACTTTGAATGTCACTCGGCTCCCCTCACTGGAGACTCTGATGTTGACTCTCCAGCTGAAGAGTGGCCTGCAAATTCTTGTTAACCTCCCAAAAGCAGTTCCCACAATAAGAACTTTATGTTAAGTCTTCAACAAATTATCCAACAGCTGCATTTTATTCATTTGGATGAATGGAAAATGCACAGTTAGTTTTTATTCCAGACTTTAGAATTGAATGATGTATGAGAACAGATGAACAGAATGCAGGTCCTTTTTAAATTAACAAAATTATTTGAAAAAAGAACTATGTCAAACGAAAGATACTTTCACAACTTTCACAGAGACACATAATGGATAATGTGGTGTGTGTGTGTGTGTGTGTGTGTGTGTGTGTGTGTGTGTGTGTGTGTGTGTGTGTAGCTGGACCGTTCTTTACATTCTTCAGTATAATTTCAGGGCATCAAAACTAGAAGTGCATGCTGGAACGTGGAAGCTGTCTGCCGCCGTGACTCTGCAGAGGTCAGACTCGCCTGGCTGCAGATACAGGACAGGAAGGACACGGCAGGTTTACCGCACACTGCCAGAAAACTGTCCTAAATCAAGACCAGCGAGCAGATACCAACCCACCGACGAGCCGGCAGCACGGACTCAGGAAATGAAGACTTGAGAAAGGTTGTCAATAGCTGAAGACGTCCAAGGAGCTGTTTTTTTCTATTAGCTATACTTCTTTACATTTGTGCACCTTAGTTTTGTTACTTATTTTTATTATTTCATTAAAACCACTAAAGCTGTTTACTTCAGTGTGGAAGAAAATACTCGATGTACAGTACATCCACCAGTTTCCTGAAGTTGCGTGACATTTTCACTTATTTAATTCGCTTGACAAGTATAGTTTATTTTTATATTTTTGACAGTATATCTGCAGATTGTTGACGTGCAATACACTTGAAAAGCTCTAAAACACACAGCGACATTTCAATAACTTAGATCGATGTAGTTTTTCCTGTTTATAATTTAATCCATTGAGTTCTCTTTTTCTTAATTAATTATATATTTAGTTTTATAATCAATAATTGAACATGCATCTTAAAGTTCTATTAAGAGGGGATCCAAATTATTTGATATATTTAAAGACAATGGAATAGTTGCTTTGCCTAATAATTAGTCACCTTTAGAATATTGTAGTTGTTACTTTTTTGAAGAAGTAACTAGTAACTATAACCAATTACTTTTTTAAAGTAACTTTCCCATCACTGCTCATTAGTGACAGAATGAAACATTCCAGATTCACATTTTGCTCACATGCAGAGGGACCAGCAGCTGCTGTTGGCCCCAAAACAGGAAAAGGACATGAAAAGCAGCGTAAGCCACCAGCAGCAGGCGAGCGGGGTCAGAGGTTATCTCCGGCGCCCGTGGCCTAATAAGACTCATTAGGCTTCATTGCAAGCTTCGCTCCTTTCTGCTGCAGGACCTGCGCCATGAAAGCCACCAGTGTTTAACCACGGCGGTCTGATAATAAGCCGTCTGCCGTTCCTCCTCTCATTCGCCTCCTCCGTCTGACCTCCGCTTCCTCCTCCAGCCTCTTCCTCCTCCAGCCTCTTCCTCCTCCAGCCTCTTCCTCCTCCAGCCTCTTCCTCCTCTTCGCTCCCCTCCAGTCCACCCTGGATTCATTGTGTCGGTCAGAGGAAACCACACGTTGCACTGCGTTAGCAAAAAGACTGCGCAAATAAGCTAATTAGAGCACACATTAGGCTCGGGGCAATAAATAATACACAGTGAAGAAAGCTGTCTGTGGTTCCTCCTGATCTGCCAAAGGTAATGATCATGACAGTGAAGGCGATCAATAAATTAATCAATGGAGGCTGTGATTTACAGGATACCGAGTCGATATTTGCTTTGGTTTAATGAATCCAAGACTTTCTGCCTTTACTGGGCAATTTTTTTAGAGAAAGTAGCAAACACAACAGGATTCAGAGGAAAGGCATTGATGGTTATGAAAATGAAGTTAAAGCCACAAGCTGACCTAAAATACAGAAACTTCCACTGAAAACAGAAGGGAGAGGAGGAAAAAGGTGTTTTCTGCTCGTTGGAGGCTCTGAATGTGGAGCCTGTTCAGTCTGGAACTGAGATATCTGTAGTTTTGCACAAATTCTTTTTCCTTAGTTTATTTCTCCTCCATTACACTTACAGAATCAGAATCAGAAAACTCTTTATTGTCAAGTACAGTCGCCCATACCCGAAAGTCATGGGGTTAAAAGACGCCCAGGCAGCCAATTAGGGCGCTCCGTTACAGCAAGTTTATCCATGTGTTGTAATAATTCCTGTCAAGATGTCTCCTCAAAAATGAGAAGGAAAACGTCTTGCTGA
Source organism: Salarias fasciatus (assembly GCF_902148845.1). Lineage (NCBI taxonomy): Eukaryota > Metazoa > Chordata > Actinopteri > Blenniiformes > Blenniidae > Salarias > Salarias fasciatus. Next base: position 5,433,919 of record NC_043745.1, read on the forward strand.
GAACCAGAGGCTCACTCAGACATAACAGGCTGCGAACAGAGGCTTCATGTGACTGTGGGAGAGGAAACGAGGCGAGGAGGCGTTTTCACGAGTCTCAATGCGTCGTCTCGACTGACACTGCAGCGAGATCAAGGATGGAAAAGGTGAAATCTGCGGCGTGACAGCAAGACGCTGAGCGGCGCTCCAGAACAAAACCTCTGTGGTGCTGCAGAGACAGGAAACAGGTGAGCGTTCACACTCATCACGGCTTCACAGCCTCAGAATCACTGCAGCCCCCCGCCTTCCTGCAGCCACTGGACCAACGGCCAGTGACGAGGACGGCGGCTTTCCTCGCTCTGATCCCGGCACCAAGCAGCCTCAGTGGCTTCAGCAGGACCAAGATCACATCCAACCTCTCATCCAACCATACATCCAACCATACAACCTCTCATTCAACCTCACATCCAACCTCTCATCCAACCTCTCATCCAACCATACATCCAATCATACAACCTCTCATCCAACTTCACATCCAACCTCTCATCCAACCTCTTATTCAACCATACAATGAACCATCCAACCATACAACCAACAATACAACCTCTAATTCAACTTCACTTCCAACCTGTCATCCAACCTCTCATCCAACCTCACATTCAACCTCTCATCCAATCTCTCATCCAACCATATAACCAAACATCCAACTTCACAACCAACCTCATATCCAACCTCCCTTCCAACTTACTCGTCTAACCATACAACCTCCCATCCAACCTCCTCACAAACTCTCATCCAACCTCACATCCAGCCCTTAAACCTCACATTCAACCTCTCATCCAACCATCCAACCTCACACACCATCTGAGTGAAGCTGTTCATTAGAAATAAATTCAACCATCACTGCTACGGATCTGATCTCATAGAAAATTACAATCCTTCATATTTATGAAGGTAAATTCACTGGTTGGACAGAGTGAGAGGTTTTTCACCTCTGTCATGAATGATTCGTCGATTCGTCAGTGGATCACCTTCGACTTTGTGCAGATCAGGGCCCAAGGGGGTAATCCTAATCATGACCACACACACACTCACACACACACACACACACACACACACACACACACACACACACACACACACACACACAAACACACACACACACACACACACTGTACAGTACAGTAAGAAACACATCCATAAGCAGAACAGGCAGCGAGACTTCATGAAAGACGATACGCCTGTTTACCAGTCGACCTTTGAATGAACTGCGGTCAGTCTACCACCCATGGTGCAGCGTTCCTGTACGTAGGCTGAACAACCCGACTCAAATGGAAATCGCACTGAACACAAGAGACTGCCCACAGTAGAGCGGAGATAGGCAGACTCAATCTGATGGAGATCCGCAATTTACATAAATGGGGACAAGCGACACGGGAGAAGACAAATGAAATGTAGAAAGCCTTGTGTTTCTTGTCTGGTGTGTGTGTGTGTGTGTGCGCTTGTGTGTGTGTGTGTGTGTGTGTGTGTGTGTTTAAGTGATGGAGTAGGAGGTGGTAATTGCAGCAACGCCTACGCCAGATGTAGAAATCAAGATAAACGGATGAATAAACGATCAAAGAAAGGGAGTCGGGTGCCTGAACTTCCAGGAGTGAGAACATGAGGCACAGTTATTCCTCTATAACCTGACAAAGAAATATTGTATGAAACTTCAAATTTATTTCTGTAACGCCTGTAGACTTGTAATCATAGTTCCATGATGACAGCTGTGATGTAGAACTTCCTGTTCCAATGAAAAAACTGAACAATATGAGAGGGCAGCATGGAAACTGGTGGAATCGTCACATTTCAGGAAGATCATCTGAATGGCGCCTGTCAGATTAATCACTCAACATCAAGCTGCATGTTCTGGAGCTTGAGGGGTTATTGTGCCCCCTTGTGGATGAAATTCAAGTGAAAGAAGCAATGTTGGAAAATGGCAGCCAGAATGGACTATATGCACAACTCAAACACTTCCTAAACTTCAGGAGGCTCTTTGCTTCCTGTCTTTCATGATAGGACGAGCTGATTAATCCAGGTGTCCCTGACCTCTGTAACCACAAAAGTAATGGTCAGACACACCTGCATTAATCAGCTCGTCCTATCACGAAAGACAGGAAGCAAAGAGCCTCCTGAAGTTCAGGAAGTGATTGAGTTATGCATAGAGCCCATAGAGGAGGCAAATACATCAGCAGCAGGATGTCCGTCAGGAACGAGCTTCACGATGTGCTTCCCTAAAGGTGCAATACGTTAAAATAAAATCACCAAGACATTTACTGATGGAGACGACAAATCGTTTAAAGGGAAGGTTTCTTCACTGACAGGTGAAAAATGGGAATGATTTTTATTGTTTTTATAGTAAATTTCTCACTAGTTTGAACAAGGCTAAACAGACGCTAACTCCCAGCATGCTCTATGGCTCTGCTCTCTCACTCCATTCAGCCCCCTCAGAAAGCCCTCATCTAGACCCTCTAGAGCCGGGATGGGCAGCCCTGGTCCTGGAGGAGCTCTCTCTGGTGCATTAATAAAGATTTATTATTACGGTATGAAAGTAAATCAATAGAAGCGCTCATTCTCAACACAATAATAATCAATCAATAAAGTTCCACCCTTCATTGTTACATGAAACCCTCACTCAGATATTGACGGAGAGGCATTTCGCGCTGCGATCACTTGTTGGTGGGTGTGTATCCTGGACCCTCCCCACTGCCCACCCTGGGATCTGGTCTCCATGGTAACGCTGACTCATTTCCTGGTTAGTGTGATTGGATGATGCTTCCTGTGGGACTCCCATAATGAACTCTGTATGGCACTCTGTCTAGATTAGAGTGAGGCCACAGAATGAGGATATGGCCGATGTGGAATAAATAACTGTGACAGTCTGTAATTAATAATTTATTGATACATGAGTAATATGCATGAAATATGACCCAGCAGGGTTGGGAATGATTCCCCAGCTTATTAAAGATTAACTTACAATCATTTTTATTTTGCTCCATCACCTCTATTGTTCACCGTTTTATCGCCCCTCAGAAAATCCATCGGTGCTCTGAAACGCCTCATGACGGAGTGATCATTTTTCACCCCCGCACCTGTCAACCAATCACCCTCCGTACGCTGACATTTCAGATTGATGGGTTAGCCTTTAATAATAGAGCCCAGGTTGCAGGGTCCTCGGGAAATGCAAAAAATGAATTTCATGCTCTTTGCTTTCCAGGTGTATTGAGCTCATATGCTTCCCTCGCTTTATTCCCTGAACAAAACCACCGAGGTTTGGTGCCGACTGTGATTTAACCCCTGGATCGCCCAGGGCGTGTTCCAAACAAAGGCATATCCACGCTTTGACTGATTAGCCTCTGAATAATGAAAGAGCTGCAATTGTTAGTGTGATATTTCAAAGAGTTTTGCAAGATAACTAATCTATAAAGCCAGCACTTAGCACTTTGCACCGCTTTAAAATGCAAAGTCACAACGTTGACAGATGACTAGATATAATGAGGCCAGCGCCAAGCTGCCAGTTTTCTCACATATCACACACTCTGCTTGTTTTTATGTCTTTTTCTTTCACCAAGAAGAGTTCCTCAGGGATCCTCACACAATTCCAGCCCATTCATCATCGAGGACGATGCTTTCAGAGACAGAGGGATGGCAGGACTTTCTTCCTACAGACAAACAAACAGTCCATATTCTGGTTCTGGTCGATATTCTCCTCCAAAAACACAAAAACGATACGTTTTTACTTGGAAGTAAATTGGAAGGATGAAAGAAAACAATAAAAATAAGCCTGGTTTGGGTCCTGAAGCTACAATGAACCTTTTTTTTTTACTTTATTCAAACAGTTTTCACCTCATCAGTCTCTTTCCAGTAGTTATCATCATCCATCCATCCATCCATCCATTTTCTACCGCTTATCCGGGGCCGGGTCGCGGGGGCAGCAGTCTCAGCAGGGATGCCCAGACTTCCCTGTCCCCAGACACTTCCTCCAGCTCCTCTGGGAGGATCCCGAGGCGTTCCCAGGCCAGCCGAGAGACATAGTCTCTCCAGCGTGTCCTGGGTCTTCCCCGGGGTCTCCTCCCAGTGGGACATGCCCGGAACACCTCCCTAGGGAGGCGTCCAGGAGGCATCCTAAACAGATGTCCGAGCCACCTCAGCTGGTTCCTCTCGATGTGGAGGAGTAGCGGCTCTACTCCGAGCTCCTCCCTGGTGACTGAGCTCCTCACCCTATCTCTAAGGGAGCGCCCAGCCACCCTACGGAGGAAGCTCATTTCGGCCGCTTGTATCTTGTCCTTTCGGTCATGACCCAAAGCTCATGACCATAGGTGAGGGTGGGAACGTAGATTGACCGGTAAATCGAGAGCTTCGCCTTTCGGCTCAGCTCCTTCTTCACCACGACGGACCGATACAACGACCGCATCACTGCAGCCGCTGCACCGATCCGCCTGTCAATCTCACGCTCCATCCGTCCCCCACTCGTGAACAAGACCCCAAGATACTTGAACTCCTCCACTTGGGCTAGGGTCTCTCCACCAACCTGGAGGGGGCAAGCCACCTTCCTCCGGTCGAGGACCATGGCCTCGGATTTGGAGGTGCTAATCCTCATCCCTGCCGCTTCACACTCGGCTGCGAACCGCCCCAGTGCATGCTGTAGGTCCGGGTTCGATGAAGCCAACAGGACAACATCATCTGCAAAAAGCAGAGATGAAATCCTGTGGTTCCCGAACCGGAACCCCTCCGGCCCCTGGCTGCACCTAGAAATTCTGTCCATGAAGATTATGAACAGAACCGGTGACAAAGGGCAGCCCTGCCGGAGTCCAACATGCACCGGGAACAGGTCCGACTTACTGCCGGCAATGCGGGCCAGACTCCTACTCCGGTCATACAAAGACCGGACGGCCCTTAACAAGGGGCCCCGGACTCCGTATTCCCGGAGCACCCCCCACAAGACACCACGAGGGACACGGTCGAATGCCTTCTCCAAATCCACAAAACACATGTGGACTGGTTGGGCAAACTCCCACGAACCCTCGAGCACCCTATGGAGGGTATAGAGCTGGTCCACTGTTCCACGGCCAGGACGAAAACCGCATTGTTCCTCGTGGATCCGAGGTTCGACTATCGGTCGGATCCTCCTCTCCAGTACCCTGGAATAGACTTTCCCGGGGAGGCTGAGGAGTGTAATCCCCCTATAGTTGGAGCACACCCTCCGGTCCCCCTTTTTAAACAGGGGGACCACCACCCCGGTCTGCCAATCCAGAGGCACCGTCCCCGACAGCCACGCGATGTTGCAGAGACGTGTCAACCAAGACAGTCCCTGCACATCCAGAGACTTAAGGTACTCAGGCCGAATCTCGTCCACCCCCGGTGCCTTGCCACCGAGGAGCTTGCCAACCACCTCAGTGACTTCAGCTTGGGTGATGGACGAGTCCACCTCTGAGACCTCAGCTTCTGCTTCCTCCACGGAAGACGTGGCGACGGGATTGAGGAGGTCCTCGAAGTATTCCTTCCACCGTCCAACAATATCCCCAGTTGAGGTCAGCAGCTCCCCACCTCCACTGTAAACAGTGTTGGCGGAGACCTGCTTTCCCCTCCTGAGGCGCCGGACGGTTTGCCAGAATTTCTTCGAGGCCGACCGATAGTCCTCCTCCATGGCCTCCCCGAACTCCTCCCAGACCCGAGTTTTTGCCTCCACAACTGCTCGGGCTGCAGTTCGCTTGGCCTGCCGGTACCCGTCAGCTGCTTCGGGAGTCCCATGAGCCAGCAAGGCTCGATAGGACTCCTTCTTCAGCTTGACGGCAGCCCTTACTTCCGGTGTCCACCACCGGGTTCGGGGGTTGCCGCCACGACAGGCACCGGAGACCTTACGACCACAGCTCCGAGCAGCTGCTTCGACGATGGAGGTGGAGAACATGGTCCACTCGGACTCAATGTCCCCAGCCTCCCTCGGGACATGAGAGAAGCTCTCCCGGAGGTGGGAGTTGAAAGCCATGCTGACAGAGGGTTCCGCCAGACGTTCCCAGCAGACCCTCACAACACGTTTGGGTCTGCCAAGTCTGTCCGGTTTCCTCCTCCGCCAGCGAATCCAACTCACCACCAGGTGGTGATCGGTCGACAGCTCTGCCCCTCTCTTCACCCGAGTGTCCAAAACACGCGGCCGGAGGTCAGATGACACGACAACAAAGTCGATCATCGACCTCTGACCTAGGGTGTCCTGGTGCCAAGTGCACTTATGGACACCCCTGTGCTCGAACATGGTGTTCGTTATGGACAAACTGTGACTAGCACAGAAGTCCAATAACAGAACACCACTCGGGTTCAGATCGGGGAGGCCGTGCGATCCAATCACCCCCTTCCAGGTCTCACTGTCGCTGCCCACGTGGGCGTTGAAGTCCCCCAGTAGAACAATGGAGTCCCCAGTCGGAGCACTGTCCAGCACCCCTCCCAGGGACTCCAAGAAGGCCGGGTACTCTGCACTGCTGTTCGGCCCGTAAGCCGAGACAACAGTGAGGCACCTATCCCCGACCCGAAGGCGCAGGGATGCAACCCTCTCGTTCACTGGGTGAACTCCAACACATGGCGGCTGAGCTGTGGGGCTACAAGCAAACCCACACCAGCCCGCCGCCTCTCACTGCGGGCAACGCCAGAGAAGTGGAGAGTCCAGCCCTTCTCGAGAGGTTGGGTTCCAGAGCCCAGGCTATGTGTGGAGGTGAGCCCGACTATATCTAGCCGGTACCTCTCAACCTCCCTCACAAGCTCGGGCTCCTTCCCCGCCAACGAGGTGACATTCCATGTCCCTAGAGCCAGTCTCTGTGTCCGGGGATCGGGTCGCCGGGCACCCTGCCGTCGGCTGCCACCCAATCCACACTGCACCCGGCCCCTACGGTTCCCTCGGTGGGTGGTGAGCCCACCGGAGGTCAGGCCCACGTCGTCCCTTCGGGCTGAGCCCGGCCGGGCCCCGTGGGCAAAGACCCGGCCACCAGGCGCTCGCTTACGAGCCCCAACCCCAGGCCTGGCTCCAGGGTGGGGCCCCGGCTGCGCCATACCGGGCGACGTAACGACCTTTGTTCTTTTTCTTCTCATAGGGGGTTTTGAACTGCTCTCAGTCTGGCCCGTCACCCAGGACCTGTTTGCCATGGGAGACCCTACTAGGGGGCATAAAGCCCCCCGGCAACATAGCTCCTGGGATCATGCGGGCTCTCAAACTCCCCCACCACGTTAAGGTGGCAGTTCTAGGGGGAGAGTCATCAGACGGAGTTAATGCCTGTAAAAGATCCTTCCACATATTCACCCGATGAAAGCTTGTTCCAACTTCCCTTCCTCTAAATCGTGAAGTGTGATGGTCTTCTTTGGAGAGAATATCTCAGTATTTAACTTTCAATTGAGTGATGAGGAAACACCAAGAGCAGGATGGTCAAAAAACTCAACGACCAATCATTTAATGTTGAATTCAGGCATAAAAACTGATCATTGACTTGTGTTCAGATCAGTTTAACCAGCATTAAAGCTAAAGCTAAAGAGATCAGACTGATTTACATTTTGAACATCGGTTCATCTCAGCCAGCCACCTTCAGCATCATGAAGCCAGAAACCGCATGTTTCCAGCAGCCAAGTCAGTAAATCATTATATCGGGAAAGTTGATGATGATCACTTTATTTTGTCAGTAACAACAACGCAGATCCATCCTCACACACTAAAAGATTTCATCATATTAAGAATTTAGTGACAAAATTTCTTAAATAACTTTCTAAAATGAAATTTACTTTAAAATTCTAAAATTACAACTAAGAATACATCAGGGATTTGGCAGAGATACACTGATTTCCTCCAACAGTATCAGGGATCAATACCAGTATCAGTAGCTGTGTTTACATGGCCACGGTTTTCATGAATCAGATTGAATTCTTTCTGATCTGAGGATCAGATCGGCTCGTTTACAGGAACACTGAGTAAAGAATTCCGAACACTGTGCCAGTTCATATGTACCAAGAAGTGACTTGAATAATTTCAGCGGATCAATCCCATCATGCTTTGCAGTGTGACGTCTGCGGTTTGCACATGTGCGCGACTATGATCAGACATGGCACAGATTTAATCATGTTGCCATTTAGTGAGATTAGTTTTGGCCCATGTAACCACAGCTGCTGTTTTATCATTTGTCAGTTTTACCCTCATAAAAAAAGTATTTTGGAATATTAGGACATCTGGTTAAAAGAGTAAGAAAAGATCACATTCTTCATAGAACAGAGTATCAAAAGAAAACAAATGCAAGAACTTCTGATATTTTCACACTCTTGAAACTTTGTTTTGTTGTTGGTAAAGTCATGTTCAAATCATAAAGAATGACTATGACTGGGTTTAAATTCTCGACGTATCTCAGTGTTTCCTTATTAACAAACATTCTAATGATGGGAACCCAACGATGTTTAGTAACAGAGGAACCCTTCAGGTTGTAGAGTGAGTCTAATCCACTCAGACACACACACACACACACACACACACACACACACACACACACACACACACACACACACACGCTCACGTGTGTAAGAACGTGGCCGTGTGTGTGTGTGTGTGTGTGTGTGTGTGTGTGTGAGCGTGTGTGTGTGTGTGTGTGTGTGTGTGTGTGAGACGGACATTTCCCACTTTTCCCACTGGTGTTCTCAGAAGTCTCTTGCTGTGAAGGTGATGACATGAACCTAAACATCAGCTGCGGCAAATGTTTCTTTTCAGAAACGGTTCTTCAATCAGCTGTTTTGTTTTCCATCCATTTTCATGTTATTTGCTGTGAAGAGAAAAGCCGCTTCAGCAGACGATGGATCCTCCAACCCTTCTCAAAGAAAAAGATCCCACGACTGCTTTATCCTGCATTTCACAGTTTTTTTTTCATTGATCCCTTTTTCCTCAGATTTCTTATGTAAGTTGAATATCGTGACCTCATTTCATGTGAAACTGAGTCTTTTCAGCATTGTGATACCATGAAACAGTGAATAAAGGTGTTAACAAGAAAAAAAGATCAGCTTGAGTGACAGTAATGAGTTCTTTCAGGCGTCCGTCCCGACGCCCTGCAGAGAAAACTCAGTTCATGTGAACAGAAAGAGCAGAGATGAAGCCAGAGGCAGGCTGGGAGGTCTGCAGCCAAAAGCACAACATCATCTGCATAAAGACAGACTCCACCTTGAGGATTCTGTTTGGCTCACCCCGCTTCATGCTTCTGGTCACACTGCCCCCTGTAGGTTCAGCATGCTCATAGCAGCTGTTATTGTGGTTTGTATGCGGGTTTGTGCAAATGGAGATTTTTTTTTTTTGTAAATACAGAGGGGGAAATATTCATTTTTGTAAATACTAGACTAACCCACGGCTAGACTCCCAATCAATCAGCAGCACATCTTAGAAAAGCTTGTGTTTGTAAATGTTCTTTCTGATAACATGCACTATAGGTCAATCCTCCAGTCACTGGCCTGGCTCTCCATCTGGAGATGGGACCCCGGGCTCCCTGCAGCTGCCCACTGCTCCTTACGGAATGCTTCAGCGGCATCGAAGGATGGGTTCAATGCAGAGGACAAATTTCATTGTACATTCACTGTATAATGACCAATACAGCACCTTACCTCTCTGGAGAGGCTGGTTGCAGCTTGCTGTGTTCACTGAACCAGATGAGAACCCTGGATCATTTCTCTGTTTCATATGTTTATTAACATACATCAAGCCATGACTACATTTTAATGCGAATGATCATCATGTTTGTGAACATCTTTTTCCAATTTTTTAAGTCCCCCCCCCCCCCCGCAAAAAAAGGAAGCCTTTATAAACTAAGAATACCATACAATAAAAGAAAAAAAAAGAGAAAATACAAAACAATAAAAAGAAAAGAAAAAATAGTAATAATACCAATAATTAAAACACACAGGGACATTTTTTGAAGGAGTGATGGGCTAGCTAGTGCTGAAAAATGACATGAATGATTGCCACTTTAAATTGAATTTTCTTAAATTACCTTGTCTGGAGTACCTTATTTTCTCTAGTCTTATAAAAGACATAACTTCACCCATCCAGAGTATACCAGAAGGGGTGTTTGTAGATTTCCAAAGGGAAGGAAATCTAGGAAGGGAAGGGATCCCACCTCTTATCCAGGAGTTCAGTTCCTGACTGTGAGCTGGTCCAGTTTATCTGTGATTTCACCACCAAACACCTGCTGGACCACAGTTAAGACTGAATTCTAAAAGAAACAGTCAGAAAGAAAGAAGTGTTTGGTTTCTGTCTGCAGTCAATCTTCACACAGAGAGAGAACATGGAAGAGTCTCCTTTTCCTTGTGTTTGCAAATTGATTTTTTTGTTCCCTACTGGATTACATTTTAATGAAACCCTGTCATCTTTGGAACATTTGCCTTTTTCTGTTTGATTTCAGGTGTGATATTTAAATCTGTGGGTATTTTTCTATTCAATCATCATGGCTCACGTACTTCTTGGGATTTTATTCAAATGAAAGTCTTGTGGCTCTGGTTGAAGCTGCATGTCAGCACATATGAAGTTATAATACGGACAGAATGTGTGTTTTCCAGAAGCTCTTCTCCAGACTGGAAGATAAAACAGACACAGGCACCCAGACAAGTTCAATATTTTGAAAATTGGACTTTTCTGTGGGTTTAAACGACGTGACTGGAAATTGATGTTTTCAGATTGATCTGTCTGCTTCCTTGTAAATGCCAAATATCCAACCCATCCGCTCTCGGCGGAGGCGGCGACCCGTTTTCATGTCTTCCCCTAACGCTGGGAAAAACTCATTCGCCGGCGCTCACCAAGGACCCAGAGGAAGTAAAAACAAGCCATGTTTGCTTTGAACGCCGCTCGTTTCTCCAGTTAAATCCGCAGAGACGCCGCCGGATTGATCGTAAACATGTCGACTTCAGTTCTGACAGCCAGACCTGCACACCGTCACAGGCCGAAGCCTCGTTTACACCTCGTTTCATCACTCGGAAAAGTTTGTGTTTTCGCACGGCTAAGGCAGAAATGATGTCGTTGTAATGTTATAAATGGCCACTAGGGGGTGCTGCTGGTCGATTTTGTGATGAAAAAATGAAGATTAACATTAGCAGAACAGGACACTGCATTTCCAGAGGCTTCAAGCACTGTTCTCATGTGATTAAACACTCAAAACGCAAACGTTTTCTGTTTTATCTTCAGTTTTAGCCAAACTCAGAACAGATAGCAACAAAATGGACCCAAACAATCAATAATAAACCAGTCATCAAACTTCTCCTTCTCACTGCCTTTTCATTGTCTTTTAAACAGACTTTCATTCAGGTAGAAACTGTAGCCCGAGGACACTTGGGAAGCTGTGCAGCAGTTGAGCTACGGCTTTCCCCTTCTGGAAGTTTCCCTCTCGGCAGGTTGAGTAACGTGTGTGACGGCGGCATGCATCACCCAGATAACACATCTGTCAGCCCTGCAGACCCTCGGAGTCCGAGCCAGCCGCCTGCTCGGGTTCAGACGACCGAAGCTCCGGAAACACCTGAATCCAGTCAGAAGAGCAAAACACACACAATCACACCGCAGAGAGGGGATGAGAGGCGCTGTGTGTCCACCTGGCTGCAAAGACCAGCTGAACACACACTGATGAGACTGTGTGTGTGTGTGTGTGTGTGTGTGTGTGTATCATTTATCTGATTAGACCAGCTGCATACAGAGAGATGTTTTTTGTATTAGTTTAAATAATACAGTGAACATAAAGCAGGTTTGAAAGCTGTTTTAAAACCTAAATAACTCCAAACCAAACATCTTCTGCATGTTTTCAGCTTCGGTTGTAAATGCCTGCAGCCACGGTTTCCATGGAAACACTGAAGCGCCGGCCCCGTCAGGCCTCCGCCTCTCTTCAATGACCTCCCAAATGTCACAACACCTCCAAGAACGTAAAGTTCTGATGGTTCTGATGGCAGCTGCATTGTGGTTTGTCTGTTAGAGGAGGAGAAATAAAACATGTCCCCACTACACGTCACAGTATTAGAATATGTTTACAGTACAAACTGAAGTTTACACACCATGAAATCACTGGAGAGCCGCTGTCGTCTGTCCATTTCAGAAAGACGATCAGATCTGTACAAACAGGAGAATGTTTCATGAAGCTAAAGGGCCTGGAGACGTTCCGACAGGAAACCTTCACGCTTGTCTTTCTGTATCGGGATGCCGAGGTTTAAAAGGCAAGCAGCTCCTCTTTTAGTGCTGAAGAAGTGTTTCTGCGCTGAAGGGAAATGTTCTCGTCTCAAAAAGTGATGAATCAAACTCAGTGAAAGTGTTTCTTCAGCACGTAGCAGCGTGGCACCCGGGGGGACCCACATTAAAGATAAGACAGCCTTAAAGCCGGCGCTGAACCTCAAAAGTACCAGAGCAGAATGTTAACTCCTCTCCTGATGATTATTAGTTGATTCAATCAGTTTTTCTCAAACTTTTTTTTCCCCCTGAAGACTCAGGTCTGAGGCAGGTTGACGACCCTGAAGCCAAACGCCTCCAAAGAAACCAGCTGCAGGTCTGATCTGATCTGATCTGATCTGATCTGATCTGATCTGATCTGATCTGATCTGATCTGATCTGATCTGGGATTTTAACGCTGTTCAACATGGATTTGGTTCAGTTTCTAGCTTCATCCATTCTGATTTTTGTAATATTGTTTCTCTGATGCATATCAGTCACAGCAGGGCCTGAATCTGTTCAGTCCCAGATTATAATTCCTTCATGAGAAGCTCCTCCAGTCGGAGGATCGCCGTGTATTGTGTTCAACATCAGACTCCATGACGGCAGGCTGGATGAAGCCACATCCAGACAGACGTAACCCCCCCCCCCCCCCCCCCCCCCCCACCCCCCACCCCCCCCCCCCCCACCCCATTCTGCCTGTCATCTTCAGATTTCCTGTCATGGTCTGAAAGCACGTTTCCCTCCCGGGGCGTGGAGCTCCGGGTGATCCCGGTATCGTTTGGATCCAGCTGCAGCCTCACATCCCTGCTGTTGATTCCTCCTCATACCTGCCGGTTGTGGTTGTACTGATATTTTCCACAGGAAGAGAAAGTGGCAGAAGTCAAAAGTGAGTGTTTTTTTTTTTTTTTTGTGGAGGAAACATCTTGGTTTGTTTGAAACTGCCTCATTATTTTTCACATCCACATTAATTTTGCGACGAACGGACAAATGGAGCCGACGGAGGGGAAAACGCTGCGCGGCAGAACATCAGACCTCTGCTTCTGCTCGCTGCGGCTCGACTGATTCTCTGAGTGGAACATTTGTCAGAACACGTTACCTTTCTCGGAGACATCAGACAGAATTATTCAGACCTGCGATTCCTCTCGCTGCCGAGGAAGTCTGTCAGAAAGTTGGTCTCGCTGCGCCGCTGCAGCAGCGCCACTTCGGGGGGAAGCTCTATATCTGTCTGCATCTCCGTCGCTGTCTGACTCCGGTAGCCAGCGGGGAAAACATCACATGAGCTAAAAACAGGACACGCAAACAGCCTCCACGCTCAGAATGAGAGCAGAAGAAGAAGAAGAAGAAGTCAGGCTCCGGTGGAGGAGGAGGCCTCCAGGTGGCCACGCCTCCCGGACCAAGGCTCTGCTGATCATTACATATGGAATATGAATTAGACTTTCTGCCACTTAATAAGGACTCATATCGACAAGTAGCTAAGAAACATTAGCTGACTGCATGTTTTGGACTTCCTGGTTTGGGAGAAGAAACGGAGCTGAGACGGTCTGAAGCAGCTTCAGATGAATCCGTGTGTTTTCAGCTCCAGCTGACGAGCTTCTTCCTCAACTGCATACTTATTTACAAGCTTTCACAAATATTTAGGAAAGGAGAGCGGAGCGAGGCGAGAAGGGCGCAGTCGCATCATATCCACAGCGACCGCAGAAAACCGCTTCATTTCCAGGAAATATTAGCATAACAGATAAAGAGCCTGGCTTGCCTCGTCCTCCTCAGAGGGAATTCAACCAAATAAAAAGACAATTAGCTGAAATCACGCCGTTCGCAGGGTCTTTCCCAGCATGTGAGGACGAGTCGACCTTCATCCTGAGGGCAGAACGAGACGTTCAGCAGGTCAGCAGCAGCAGACTCAGAAACAAATCACATTTAGCCTCCGACAATCGAGTTGTGCTGATTCCATTTGTCCAAAGAGCCACAATCATGTCTCTGCCCTCACGTGAATCCCTCCTTTTTATCATAATCAGTGCAAAGCAGTCTGCACTTAAGCAAAGCGGATCGATACATCAGGAAAACATCTGTGTTGGATTAGTGTGGCGAACTGGAGACCATCTGAACCTGTGCTTCAAAATGAACAAAACACAAGACTGTCGACTTCAAAATGCTGCATTTGTTCTCTATAGGTCCCATCAGACTTCTTCATTCAGTTAAAAAGAAAGATGGAACAACTGAAATGGTCCAGTTACAATGACATTCAAATTTAAACTTTGATGTTTTTCAGGTTGGGCTGCAGAGTTGATGAAAATGTTAAAATTTTCACAAAATCCAAGCAAAATACCTACAAAAATGACTACAATCCCAGAATGAAGCCAAATTAAGAGAAGCTACATCGGGGTTATGGAACTGATTTGTCGCCTGCTGGTGCGACGGATGAATCAGAGTCCCACTTTACTTATTAGCTCCTCTGTTAACATTCAAAGTATTCAGTTTCATTGAAACATTTGAACCTTTTATTTAAATTAGTGGACTTGTAATCTCATGAATTCATGATTATTTTCACCATATCATGCTGCTCACACACACACAGAGTCATTCCATCCAGCAGAGCTGAACATGGTGAGATCCCCCCCCCCCCCGCCTGAACCAGGGTCTGACTCTTATTTTGAAAGGGTCTCCATTGAATTGTTCTTTGAATTGTTGGTTTTTCTCACTAAAGGTGACCTCAAATGATCCTGCTGTATTGAATTGGAACGAGAAGAATAAAAGCTGGGTGTTTCCAGGACGGCCCTCTGATCGGGGACCATCCTGTTAAAGACGGGGCCGCCCTCCCATCGATCCGGCCGCCCTGCCATTGATCCGGTCAGGACCGCGGCGGCGGTTCCTCCCAGCCGGGACGAGGCCGCGGCAGGAATGTGTGCAGAGGCGAGAGAGTCGGAAAGGAAACAAGAATCCTTTATTCTGAGGCAGACATGGGAGGAAAGGCTCAGCAGTTATTAGAGCGGAGGGAGGAGGGGGCGAGCAGACTGATAACCAGCTGTCCAGGGCCCGGGGCTTCAAACGGGGACCGGGCCCGCCTCCGCTGGTTTCAAGTTCTGCAGGATTTCACCCCAGAAATGACCACATTTCTCTGCCTCCTCTTTATTCCCCGCGTAATAAAAGTTTCCTCACATCTTTCCGGTTGTGACGTGCAGCGAAAGAGAAGCCATGCAGGCCCTGGCAGCGTGAACCCGGGCCTCGTTTCATCCCGTCTCGTCACGGGGATCCTCCAGGACAGGGTGGAGCACGAGGGCTCGCCGTCGCACGGCGCGTTCGAATACCGCCATTTAATGATCACCCAGGCGGAGTGTGGCGCGCTGGAGCGCGCTCTGTAAATAAAACCTCAAAGACGCTGCAGCTGGTTAGAAACAGGATGCTGGCGCTCCTGATCTATTCCTGCTCAAAGACGCAGCGACGCGCCGGCGGTGTGCCGTGCAGCAGAAAACACCGTACCCGTACGCCCACCGCTCTGCTGGGCGGCGCCGGGGCCCTGGAGGGTCTGCTGAGCAGCGAGGTCCCTGGACTGACCTCTGGCTCTGCAGGTTTCCTCTCTCCAGACCTTCAGCCGCCGGGTCCTGATGTGACAGAGGTTCCTCTCAGCGCCCACGCCGCCCAGTCCAGGAGAAATGTTCCCGATGGAAGATCTGAAGGATCTGGATTGATAACCAGGGTTAAAGACGTCCCCCGTTACCACAGAAACATGTCCGTGACTGATTATTAAACAGCTGGATTTACTTCACTGAGCTTGTTGCTCCAGCTGGGATCAATAATGTTTTATTTTTACACTCAGCATTTCTCACTTCCTTCCAGTTTATCCAGTGTTCGCACTGTTATGTCCTGGTGTTCGGTGAAATGAAATGTTGAATGCAGTTTTTATTGATTTGGTGTCAAACAAGAGGCCTGTGGGCCAGAAGCGGCCCTCAAGAGTCTTCAGTCGGCCAAACCACCAAGTGAATGGTTACATTTCCAAATAAAACATAGAATTTTCAACAAATGTCTTAAGAGTGGTGAACACAACACAGAGACCTGAACCAAGACATGAAATTTACATACGGCGTTCAAAATCGTAATAATGTATTGTCACAATCAATTTTGTCTTGACAACACATTGTGAACACATGACTTCACTTCAAGTACATATATTGGTATAAAGAAATTCAGTGAATACAAATACAAGAGTAAGAGAGTTATTCAGGTATTCAGAGGGATAAATGTCATTAAAACTTGAGCTGTAATGAACAGAGCCGATGCACTCTATGATAAAGTGCAAAATCGCGACTTTAAAAGAAAAAGGACATGAATAGAAGATCAAGCTGGACTGCACAGCGATAGATTGTAGAAATAAGTATTACAAGTCTAAATCTTTAAAGGGGAGAATTTAAGCCTTCTCTGATGTGAGGACTGCTGCCAGGGTTTGATCGTGTATAATGTGAAAACACTTGACTCAGACCTTCCTCATTCATTGCCTTCAGAGGAGGAAAACATTAAAGTGTCTCTGAAGAGGCAGAAAAATGGTGCAAGGATGTCAGAACTGGCCTGGCCGCTTCTTTTTGTCTTCTTTTTGAGCTTCTTGCCCGCAAGTTGGATAGTGAATAAAATATGAGCTCCGTGATACATTCAACTCACGCTCTGGTTTGGGCTTGTAATTATTGAAGTTGTGCAGTTCAAACATTTAAATCCAGTGTCCAGCGATGGTTTGTGAGGGTAAAACACTTCCTGGGGTTTACCAGGGACCGTTTTCATACCTGCAATTCCAAGAGGAGGAGTGATGCTGCATCGACTGGATGAGTGGAAAATATCCAACACACGGCCGGAGTTCCCCGTCTACTTTTAGGACACACACACACACACACACACACACACACTCACGGGGGTCTTTCATTCCTTTCTCCATTTGGCTTCGGTCTGTTTTCTGCTGGTTTTCTGCTGCAGCTGCCTGGAAAACATGACGGCATCTCCAGAGCTTCTCTGCTCCAGCTGTCCCCGCACTGCTGCAGGACACGAGGCTGTGGGTGTGAGTGTGTGTGTGTAGAGGTGTGTGGGTGGGTGTGAGGGAGTGCCACCCTAACAGCTGCTAGACTGCCAGACAACACGGGCAGAGAGCATTTGACTAATCCTGTATCCAGATGCTCCGCATATCTGTGTGTGTGTGTGTGTGTGTGTGTGTGTGTGTGTGTGTGTGTGTGTGTGTGTGTTTGTCATTAGTGTGTTTATGACTGGCTATTAACCTGATACTGCAGAAAACACCTGCACACACATTCACCCACACCCACACCCGCACACACACACACACACACACACACACACACACACACACACACACACACACACACAGTGTTTATGGAAAAGTGCTGTTTGAATCAGATGGACGGCTGAACACTGAGCTGAGGTCAGAGGAAATGTGGTCGGGGTCGCGTTATTCCAGACTCGTGTTTATTCCCATCATGGAGAATCTCGCATTATTACTGTGTGTATTTTGTTGTTGTATCTGTTGATTATTTAATTGTGTCAGGAGAGAAAGATGCAGCCATCTAACAAGGTAACAGCTGTCTGAAGAGGCTGCTGGAGGCCTCAGTGTGAAGTAGGAGGGTGGGGTGGATGGACAGATCACACACACACATGGGGGCTTGAGCCTGGAGTGATTAAAAATTGGAAAATCTTTATTATACCCGTTCTGGAATCCAGATTGAATGACGGCTTCACTGTAATGTTTTGGCACATTAGAGCTGAGGGCGAATCTTTCTCAGAGGGAATCGAAGTGGACACCAAGAAAGACCGTCTGGAAGCAGGTGGCAGGAAATGAAAGATTTAAAAACCTACAAATAAAGTAAATGTTGATACTGAAATATAGTGAAGTAATATAAGAAATGCAAAAAATGACCAAAGGTCTCAAGAATATTGTTGCTTTTCCACCTGATACCTGATGTTACCTGATCCCAGTTACTTTTCTGTTACCAACTCAGGCACAGCTCCGAGCGACCTGAAAATGTGACGCTGGCATCACTAGATGAGTTTTAAAGGGATACTTCAACATTTTGGCAAATTGGCCCATTTAGCGCAATTCCTTAGTCATTTCGAACAGCGTACTTACTTTTTTTGTGAGGGCGAGCTGTTGTTTATTCAGAGGCGAGTCAGGGAAGGTTTTCTGAACGGACACAATGGAAGTGGATGGTATTTTTGTTCCCCCTCATCAAACTCATCAAATACAAAATCCAACAACCCCAAAACACTTTGGTGGACACGTTATAATCCGCACATTCACTACGCTGTGAAATATTAATGCAAAATTACCAGACTGAGTTGTTTATGCGAAGATTGCTAAGACGGAACTACTTACTAAATATGGCGTCTGGATGTAGTGATTTCAAAAGAAAAAGTAGTTCCCAGTATTTGCTTCAGTGTCGTAACGCTACAGTATTATTTGTTGGTGTTCCACAAATCATTCTGTAAACTTCGCTTATAGAACACTTTTTCACCACTTCATCAAACCTGTGTGACGTGACAGGAGTCTGGAGGGGTTGACTAACAGAACCAGGACACAGCGAGGCGCCCTCAGCTTCCCGGTGAGCCACTTCACCACCAACCAGACTGACGAGGTTCTGGTTCTCCTTCTGCCAGGTGAGAGTAGAACCCATCCAGCGTTCCTCCAAACGCTTCCGGAAGACGCCTGAACGGCTCAGAGGAGAAACGACTGCCTCAGGCTCTGTTTACACCACAGTGTTCTGATTTCATGAGCATGTATTGTCCTCTTCAGTCCATCAAAGACTCTGAACGCCCTCTTCTGTGTTCCATGTATTGCTGCCATCAAATTTAAATGAGACAATATGCATTTGAACGTTTCAGTTTCATCTGATATGCTCTTATGTGATTACAAACACTCTTAACTCCCCGTGGCTGTTTCTTCATATCATTGAGCGCTCTGTTCTCACTCCCAGAAACAATTAGACTGTAATACTGTGTGACTGTAACACCAGCACTCTGTGTTATGCTGTGGAGGCCGACTCTGAGTAACACTCACTTACACCGCGTGCACACACACACACCAGCATGCATCCCCTGTGATGTTTTCCTCATTAACTTTATTACATCCCATAATTTTACGAGCTTTCCTGCCAGTCGTTATGATAGCGGGCCTAACATCAGCGTGAAACCAGGCCGTGTGCAGGTTTCATCCAAAAACACACACAGACTGGGGCTTTATAGTGAGGATGTGGGGGTGAACGGGGTTAGTGCATATCCTAATAGACCACGGGAACACCGCAGGCCCGCCTCCACCCGCCTCCACCCGCAGCACCTCCACCAGGGGCCTATTAGTAGTCTTGGTCTTTGTAGAGTGTGTGTGTGGAGCTTCAGCCCTCAGGTGCTGCAGAGTGATGCAATAAAAGTGAGAGACGGAGACGTAAAGCTGAAGAACACGAGGAAACTCAAACATGCTCCATCTGAGCAGACGCAAGGGGACGGATCCAAAGACAGTGATGGAAAACCAGGGGGACAATACATCATCCATCCACCCATCCGTCCGTCCATCCATCCATCCATCCATTCAAATCCACAATTTTTCAGTAATCCTGCCAGAATTAGACCCCAGGATAGTTAACCTGCTCCATCCTGTGTGAGCCCTCGTCCCCGACATGGATCCAGACATACAGCAGGTCCTCAGTGTTCTCGTGCATCCCATCATCTGCAGTGAGTTCAATGCTCCAATGGTTTGGTCGACATGGAATAGAATCCCTTCATGTTTGTGTTTTGAGAAGACAAAATTAGCATTGTTGAAGCGCGCTGAGCCTCGGCCTGGCGCGCCTCGTCTCTCGTGGGCCTGTGGAGGTCAGAGCATCGGGACATGAGGGGCTGTGGGAAGTGTGGGGCAGTGGAGACCAGGTCAAACCACTTCTCTCAGGGAAAGGAAGCACAGCTCACAGACTCTCACGTTCACGGTCTGCAGCGCTCAACCCTCCCAGGTCCCAACAGCAGCACGGCCGACATTTTAGACCTCATGGGTTAGTGTCAAGAAGATGAAACTTTTCAAGAACTGCACTTGAAAATGAAAAATTAGATGGCGTTATCTGTACTTAATAATAGTCACAATAATTATAATAATAATAATAATAATAATAATAATAATAATAATAATAATAAACTGCATTGCATGAATCGTTTCCAGTCTCAGTTTTGCTTCTTTGAACACCAGAGGGTAAAACAGAATTACATTAATAATCTATTCATAAATTTTAGTACATTTAATTGACTTTCGGAAGTTTTATTTCATCGCATTAAGCCCCTCATCCACTGTTTGGAAGGTTTAACACCTCGCCCGCTGTGTGGAGAAGCCAAACAGCTTCCCGTGTGGAGTTTGAGGAAAACCAGTGAGTAGCTAAATGTCTGTATCTGAGTGAAAGTCCATCCCTCCAAATTCAAAAAAAGTTCTCAGAATCGTGTGTTTCCAGATCCTGACCCGGTCAGTGATTGTTTAAAAGTCAATAATTAAGTTATTGCAGTCACACGGTGGGAAAAAAAGGCCCAAGAACACACTTTCAGAGGACTTCACTGGTCCCAAAAAACACAAAAAGATAAAAGGAATGGAAAAAAAAAAAGATTTCTGGAATTGTCTCAAAGTCAGTCTCAGAATTTAATTTCTACTGTCAAAAGAAAAAAAGGCACAGACCAAAAAATTCTCGAAGTACAATTTAAAACTAACCTTTAACTCTGCTGTAGAGTCAGATTCTGATGAAAAGACACCAAATTTCACTTTGCTTTGTTGTTTCCTTGAAAAAAAATGGAAGAAATCTTGATTTTAATATTCACGTGGCCAAGTAACTAAACTCTTTTTTATGTTTTTTTGAACTGTGTTCGATAATTTAACAGTGGATAATGTGCACATCGTCTGATTTTCAAGTGAAAACAGAAAAGTCTGTTTTCTGAGTCTGTTTTCACAACAACAGAACTTAGAGTCACTAAAAACGCAACTTTTTGAGAACAGTTCCGAAGGTGGAACTCGTTCTCTAAAACAGTCAGACTCTGTCTCCATGGAAACGTTAAGAAAGCACATAAGTGCGAAACTTTTCTGAAAGGAAAATGCAAAAACGTTTTGTTGAGTAAGTCTGAGGACACTTGCTCACACTGTCCCACATTAAAATCACATTCTCACAACAAATCACCACATTAAAGTTCCCGAGCAGCTTAAAGTGAAGCACGAGGAGTCGGTGTAACATATAAACTGTTACCGCGTGACACGAAGAGCAGCAGAAAGGCACAAAAATAAAATTAAAAAGGTCAAAGACAGAAGTTTAAAACTTGATCTCTGCTTTAATCTTCCTTCTGAAACAAACCCGTGTCCAGCTTCATCAACGGAAACACAAACACTTGAGATCGTTAGCATGTGAAAGGGCCAGAACCAGTCAGACCCAGTAACCCTGGACCGTGTAGGCCACCGGCAGGTGACTCGGGAGGGGAAGGGCAGTAAACGCCCTCCAGCAGGTGGCGGGTTGGTGTGTGCAGCTGACTCATTAACTTCACCTCTTCGCTCTCAGCCGGGCGGACGTCCTGCGGATGAAAGAGCCGCTTTCCAGCTGGAGGAAGCAGACGACTGACAGTAATTAGAGCGCTCTGCGGGATCGACCTGGCGATAACTGTGGCAGACTTTTAACAAGCACACACACACACACACACACACACACACACACACACACACACACACACAGACGCAGGCATTAGAAGCATGTAAACACAGTATAACATGTGCACATAAGGCACGCACCATTAAAGTTGTTTGTTTCCAGAGCACAGAGGTATTTCTGACTTTATATCATCGACGTAACGTCTGAAACTGGGTCAGTCTGGAGGTTTGAGTCTGATAAGAAACACTGTTTAGATATCATTAGTTACCAATTAGGTTAAAGAACAAAAACATTTCCACATCTGAGAGCTGGAATGAATAATTCATGATGATTACCACCGAATTCATCTTTTTTTCAGAGTTTGTTGAATCTCCTCCTTTTGGCTTGTTGCCACAACTTTGCACTGATTTCCTTTTCTCAGAGTTGATCAACATGAATATGATAACAGAGGCTGCAGAAGCCTCCACAACACAACAGAGCGCCATGCAGAGTCAAACCACAGGTTTTGTTGCGTATCCTTTTCTGATACAAATCCCCCCAAAACAATGTGTTTCCACTTGAAACGTTTTGGTGTAAACGAAGCCTTAGCTACCAGTTGATCTCAAACCTGACAACCTTACGTCTGGACTCAGACCAGGGTTTTTCTGGCTGTGAGGTGAAAGTGCTGACCACTGTGCAAATCCAGAAAAGCCTTTCTGCAGCAGGCCTGTTATTCTGCTGTTTGGACAAATTCCATGAAAAAAAAAAAAAACCCGGCGGTGAACAATGAACTTCCTGTTGGGGTGATGACATCGTCACACACGCTGCTTCCTATTGGCTGTTAGCTCATGAGCTAACTTCCTGTCTGCTCACATGGCTTCCTGGTGGCCTGCCAGCTCCCCTTCCTCCCTCTTCCTCCTCCGTCCTGCGGGCCGTCCTGTGTGAGACAGGAAGTGAGGCGCAGTGGACAGTGACCTCACCACTGGAAGTGTGTGTGTGTGTGTGTGTGTGTAAGAAGCCAGACGAGACCACTGTGTTGGTTTTCAGAGCATTTTTAATGTGTACATGTCCAGCATGGCTTGTTAACACACTCAACTAAAGGTGAACACACAACACAAATGTATAAAATCTGACATTTTCTAATTAACCCCGCTAACAACCAATCAAAAAAACAAAATAAAACAAACAAAAATAAACTAACTGGAATGTTATTAACAAAAAAAGAATCAAGTTCGGAGAGAAAAATGCGCAAAAGAAATCAAAGTCTGCTCCAGACGGGAGGATTTACAGAGTGAGATGCTCACTTCCTCCTCCGATGGTTCCACAGGTCCCCTCCGTTCAGCTGCAAGAGGAGTAAAAAAACACACCAGCAGCTCGTGGGCCGGCCGAGCCCGGGCTTCAGTCTCTGCTCGGGGGTTTCTGGAGGTGTGTGGATGTGGAGGAGGTCTTCAGGCTGCAGGGAGCTCAGAGCAACCTGCTGACCGAGGGAGGAGCAGGAGTCCAGACGGCCCAGAGAGTGACATCCTGACAGCTCCGAGTGTGTGTGTCCGTGTGTGTGTGTGTGTGTGTGTGTGTGTGTGTGTGTGTGTGTGTGTGTGTGTGTGTGTGTGTAAGGGGGAATAAGACAAAGTAAGAGAGAAAATGGGGGAGGAGGAAAAGAGAGAGAGAGAGAGAGAGAGAAGGACAGCCATTGTTGTTATTATGGCCCCCTGGGGCTGAGTGCGGGTGGAGGTGGAGGGAGATGGAGGTGCCGGTGCAGGGGGGTGGAGGTGGAGGCGGAGGTGGAGGGGTTTCCAGTGAAAAGTGGCCTCTGCGTTTGGAGCGCCATCACGTTTCCTCACAGACCGTCTGTAACTATGGTCTCCAGTCACGCTGGGGTTTGAGGAGGTTCCAGGGTCCAGAAGAGTCTTTCCGTTGTTTGGACGAGCGCTGTTGAGGTGTTTTCAGGTGTTGTCTGTCTACAAGAATGCCAGTTATTAATGTGCATAGTGTATTGTTCTCTGTTGTCTTTTCTACAGCTGTCTTATTCATTCTGTTTCAAAATAAAAGGTATCAATCAATCAGTGTTTCCATTGACAGTACACTGTTCTCTGCGGACTTGTTTGCTACAGCAACTACATGGTTTTCAATCTGCATTTTCTCTTGAAGTGTTGTCATGGAAACTGGGCCTAATTATGTCTAAGAAGTGATCAGCTCAGGTCGCTCCAACACTTCCCTCCTGAGCCACGGCTCCGGCTGATCTGCACGTCTCCGTACAGTTCAATGAGCTTTAAGCCCTCTGTAATTGTGTCTTTGGGACTGTTGGGTGGAGAGGAGGAGGAGGAGGAGGAGGAGGAGGAGGAGGAGGAGGAGGAGGAGGAGGAGAGCTGATATGGCGGGGTTCTGGTCCTTCCACTGCTCCTCCAGCTGTTTTGATGAAGGCAGTTTGGGGTTGAGCAGAGGTTCAGGGGGTTAAGGGCATTCACACACACCTGCTGCTATTTGATGGGGAGGATTAGTGTGTGTGGACGGAGCCCACCCTGGTGCTCTCACACACACACACACACACGTAGACACACACACACACACACACACACACACACACACTGCTGTGTTGTTTTACAGTTAGCTGACTTTGTACTGTAATTAGTTCATCTCTTCGGAAGCCTGCAGCTCTCTCTCTCTCTCTCTCTCTCTCTCTCTCTCTCTCTCTCTCTTGCTCTGTCTGTTTACATTTTCAGCTCAGGAGCTTTTCAGATCTTCCAAATAAGGAGACGAAACAAGGTGGACGGCCGTCCAGCTGAGTGAGCACAACATGGAGAAGAGAGAGAGGTCTGCACTTGGAGGACAGATTCAGCGTCTCATTCTTACATTTCTGTCTCTTACAGTCGTGACAAAAACTCGTCTTCAGTGTCAAACTCTAAATATTTCAAAGCTGTAACCTTGTTCCAGTAAAGTCCACACTGAGCTGGAGGTATCTGTCCAACAGATTCTGTATGAATTGTGCTACATCTGGACACTCTAGCAGCTAAGAGATGATATGATCTACGAAGAGGCACCACAAGATAAATGAAGTCCATCAATAAAAGTCACGGGGAGCCAGGTGAGGAAATGTCTCTGGCCATAACAACAACAGCACATCTACGGAAGGCTGAGCTGATTTATACGTTCTTTAAAATATACATTATCTTCAATACATTGCTGTGGAAATGGCAAACTTTTCAGGAAATGATGATTTGTTATTAACCTGAAAGGCTGTGGTGTGAACCGGGCCTCAAAACCTGGAACTCTTCAGTAAATCAGGACCTCTGAGGATCAGATCCAGCTAGCTGCTTCAGAACGATCACAGCAGGTGAGCTGTAGGTAGACTGGCCTCTCTACCGTCAAGTCTGGGTGTGAAATATTCCTTTTTTTTTCCACTCTCAGATGTCGGCAGATTTTTGTGAATATTACTAAAAAAAAGGCTGAAAAGATCCGAGTTGTAATAATCCTTCAAAGCGTTGCTTCAACTTTGACTCAACCTTCAAATTCAACGCTAATCTCTGTCAAAAGAAGTTAAAAGAGACACTTTTTTCCCCTTTGTACTGTCGAGTTTGTCTTTCAGCCGCCTCCAGACGTCTGAGTTCAGCCCGAGACGAGAAGCCGTGATCGCAGGAGCAGATGTCGGGACGCCAGCGAGAGAAAGAGGGAGAGAGAAGAAGGAGCTTCCTGGTTTAGAAACAACAACAATTAAAAAAAAAAAAAACCAACAACAAACAGTCACACAAAATGAACCAAAACAAGATGAAGGAAAAAAAACACAATGTGCAAACTTCTCTCGTATAAATAGACTACAGTCACCGCATTGTCGAGCACCATGGGAGACAGGATGAGGTTAGGGTGTGTGTGTGTGTGTGTGTGTGTGTGTGTGTGTGTGTGTGTGTGTGTGTGTGTGTGTGTGTGTGCGTACAGTATCTGCATGGATCTACTACCACTACTAGCTGCAGGAGCCTGAGACGGGATGAGTGGGATTAGATTAGGTTGGGATTAAAGGAAGATGGGCGGGGCTTCTAAGGTCCAGTTCAGAGTTCAGCGCCCCCCCATGCTCCCCTCATGTTGGTGGGGGTCTCAGCCCCACCTCCCCCCCGGCACTGGGGGGTCAGACCCAGTCCTGAAGCGAGCGCTTGCAGTGCACCAGCAGGCGCGGCGCCCCTTTGCTCTGCAGTGTGTTGATGATGGCGTAGATGAGTCCCAGGATGCACAGCACCAGGACCAGCGGGATGGTCACCATCAGGATGTTCATGGTCCGCTCCTCGCTGTCGTCCACCTTCAGCACCACGTCCACCTCGTTGGTGTCTTCCTCGCGGCCCTCGCGGTAGTCTTCGTCCGCGCCGCCGTCGGAGCCCTTGCCCGCGTCTTTGTCCGTCCCGCCGCGGTCTGTCCTGTCCCTGCCCTTGTCCCCGTCGCGGCCCGCGTCCGGGTTGAACGGCGGCCGGTTGACGTCCGGGTACTTCCGGCCCGAGTCCGTGTCGGCGTCCCTGTCGGGGTCCAGGTCCCCGGTGCAGCCCATGAAGTCCCTCAGGATGGACTTGGGGTAGCCCGGCTCGCTCTTCATGCGGTGGTTGTCAAACTTCCAGTACTTGGAGCCCTTGTAGAAGTACGTGAACGCTGAAACACACCAGAACAACAGACTGGACGTCAACAGCAGAGCTGTGTCTTTGTTACATTCGGCATTGTGACACTCAAACCCGGCACAGAGCTCAGCTCCCCACCCCCTCCCTGCTGACCACACCCCCGGCCTTTGTCTGAGCAGCTCTGAGCTCACCTCCGTCGTCGCTCAGGAAAGCCCCCTTGGGAGTGGAGGGCACGGACGACCCCCACACGCTGATGGGCTTGGGGTAGCCTCTGTCGGCCGAGCGCGACTGCTCGTTGAAGCGCCAGTACCTGCAGGCAGAGACGCTTCATCAGGACAGAGGAGACTTCACATCAGCAGGAACACAGTTAGTGAGCAGCAGCTTTACAGACGGCATCAGCCAGGGGCGTCACATCGTTTGGTTCAGGAGGACCGGTAGAACCGTCCCACAGTAACCTCTGAAACCCGTTTATTGCAGGTGGCTCAGTCTTCTGTGACATGCATGCTTCAAATGTTGATGACCATATAAATGCGTGATGTATTGTGTGGAAGAAATGAGGGATGTGAGGTGATGAAGCGGCGGCTGACAGATGCATTACCAGTCTCCTTGGAAGAAGTAAGTGTAGCCTGAAGGCTCCCACCAGATGGCTGTGTCTATCCGGTCGTAGGGGATATCTTGACCGTAGTCCACCAGCTCCAGCGGATACCCCGGCTCCAGGTTGGCCTCCCTGAAGAGCCAGAACCGGTTTCCTGACACAAAGAGACGAGACGGGGCGCTTAATAATCCTTTTTGTTGCCTACATCTGGACATTCCCCATCCACTCCCACTCATAACCCTCACGGACTCTGGAAAATGTTAACACACACACACACACACACATTTAGTCGACGGGCTCAGAAATGCTTGTGCGCACACATTTAATTTGCTGGCAATCTGGGATAAGAATAACCCTGAAAACCAAAGCAGCATTTACACACACTTGTAAATTATAAGAATGCAATAATGATTTGTTGGCAAGCCATCAAGAAGCCGAGCTCGGGCGAGCACAACATCATCGACTGAGAAATTTGAGTTTGGCTTGTAATTATCCATTAGGGGCGGCTTGTCTCACGTCAGGAGAAAGCAGCTTTCTGGCTGAGGGGAAGGTTTTATGGTTTTTCACAGTGTCGGACAGGCGGACCGCCTTCCTCCATTACATCTCTTTTTGGCTTCGATTCGCCTCTCCCCCCACCTCACGCCCTCACCCCCTCACCCCCTCACTCAGTCATCCATCCATACATCCATACTCCCACCTGGGGCCCCTTTGTTCTGTGCACTCAGCATCTGGACCCAGCACTAGACTGGTGTTCCTCAGGGTTCCTGCGGTGCACAGACCTCATGTAAAATCCCAGGATCTGATCGCAGCTTCTCCATGACATCATGCTTGGACACCTGCTTCCCCCATAATGCTTTTCTCTAATCCAGCCAAGCTTGTTTGTGAGGAAAGTACCAATTTGCTTCCTCTTTGTCATCCAGCAACTTTACAACTTTACTTGATGAAGGAAGAAACTTTTCATGCTACGTCAGTGAAGCTTGTGAACCCTGCTGATGGTTCCAGATACGTTTTTCCATTTAGATGTCGCTTATATTCAAAATATTTTATCTGAACTACAAAATCTCCAACCATCCATTCAAACAGGCATCATCCATCCATCCATCCACCCACCCACCTATCCATCCATCAGCCACACTGACTGGAAACAGTCTCAGGTGCTGATGTGTGTGGACCGATTGACCTTTGACCCATGAGCAGCTCTCCTCAACTCATTGTTGCCCTTCGAACCTGCAATAGCGGTTGCTCATAATGAGGTCGATAACCCTCCTCCACCCTCCACCACCTCCACACAACCCATTAAAGTAAATGGACCTCAGTAGACGGTGCCTTTTAACCCCCACTGTCTTGAAGTGCATCACAAACCAACGGCGACAAAGCGTCTATGTGAGGGGAGTTCTGGTCCAGATCCAGGATCAGCTCGGGCTTCAAATGTCTGGTCCACGGAGGTTTTAGCACCAGGGTGACAGTAAAAATCCTGACGTGAAAAGAAAGATCTACGTACGGATGTTTAATTGACTGTAAAACGGACTGTTTGCGATTGTTAACCAGTGTCTTTGCACTGCAGTGAGCCTGGAGCTTCACAAACAGGACTGTTCCCAGACTTTTACACTGTGCAGTCAGTGCAGCTCTGCCTCTGGTTTCATTTAGAAGTAATTCAGTTTTATTGGAGCTTGCTGAGATAACGCTGCTTCGACTGGAAATGATTATGGATGTTACTACCATGTTTTTGATATTCCTGATATCAGAGAGATCTGATTTGGGAGTACAGTGATCCAGCATGTTGAAGATGGACGACGTAGATATGTGGTGAAAGTGAACAATCCGTCCCACGGAAGAAGAAAAAGAAGAAGAAGAGCAGGCGGTGTGCGGCGGCAGTACGGAGACTGACAGAAGCCATTACTACTGATTGATGTGAGGCGTTTGCTGAGAGACTTTCTGGAAGAAAACACAGCTGCAGCTCTCAAAGTCAAACCAAGAAGAAGAAGAAGAAGAAGAAGAAGAAGAAGAAGACTGAGAGTACTCGGAAGTGCTGCTGGCCTGAGAATGACGACTTCTTGAATAACAACACAACAGCAACACGGAGACAGCGCTGGATGACTGATGTGGTGGGTTCATTCAGGCCTCGCTTGCACCACAATGTTTTCTACTGAAAACACAAAACCTCTGACAACGTAAACGCTGTTACTGCACATGTGCACCACGGCCGCAGTAAATGGTTCTTCTGCACATGCTCAGTAGACGGACAATAAGAACAAAGTTTGTCTCCAGAGTGTCGTGACTCCCAGTCCAGATTCTCCTGGTCCTGGTAGTTTTACAGACGGCTGTTGGTTTTCGTGAACTCAACAATCCACCAGTTTTACCATCTAAAACTTCAAAATTCATGGACTTTGTGGAATTCCAAACTATTCAAATAATTCATGAAGCCAAGCATAAGTTACTGCTGGGTAATATTCAGGATTTGTTCTGTGAAAGAGAGAAAGATTGTAATTTAACGGGAAAGTTAAATTTAAAGATTCATAAGGTTCTGAAAAGTTTCTATATATGTGGAGTAAAACTGTGGAACAAGTTGTGTGTGAAGATGAAACAAATATCAAACATAATTCACTTTAAAAGAGATATAAAGAATTGACTCTTGTGAGATACAGTATTTAATAATGACTGAGAGTTGGTCTCTTTTGTGGATAACGTTGAACTGATAAATATATTATTACTATTGTAGAAAATTGAAGAACTAATTTTTGCACGAATGTACTGACATAAAAACACTGCTGTACATAATTCAATTACTGCATTGCTGTTACATCGTAGTCAGCATTTCTGTTGGTTCCGTCGTTTTCAAAGTGTTGCAGTGTAAATGTGAAACTTTTCTGTAACGAAAAAGGAGAGACTCGTTGTGTGAAGGAGGCCTGAAGCTGTGGTTAGCAGTGGGAGCGTGGAGCTGCCGGCTGATGGCTCGCTGCCGAGCGTCACATCGGGAGGTTCGGCCCTGACGTCACTGCCTTCATTATCGACGGCCCCCCGAAGCCCCCGAATCAGCTCCTCTTTTTTTCATTCGACAGCTGCTCGCTGTGACGGCTGCTGAAAATAATGAGCTGTGCTAAAACAGATTTATGCTGGGCGTGTAGGATACGCAGTGAAGGAGGTGGAGGTACGAACATGTTTCAACGTTATCTGTTAACCACGGAGGGAAAAAACTTCTCTCGACTGCTCTGATCTGACCGTATCTCTGAAGAAGAAACCGTACGGCAGACGTGTTTTTCATATACTTATGGCCCACATGCTCACAGAGCTGCAGCATCTTATCTATAAAGATGAAACGAGCATCTTTCCTCTGGAATGCTGTGAGGCAGAGTGACTTATGATGAAACCTGGATTACAGCAGGTTACAATCAATGACGGCTTTGATCGTGATTTCGATCAGTGTTCTGCATCAATCACTGCTGCAGCCTCGTCACGAGGCAGCCATGTTGCTTTTTTATGTCGATTCCTTAAAATATGAGCAACAGTCTTCTCATGGTTTTTACAGACAGAAACTTTACTTTAAAAGTATGTTTTAACCACTTTACGGCTGCTGGCCAGCTAATTCCTGTTTTTATCATAATCAGAATACTATTAATTACATTATTAGTAATAAAAACATAATACCAATGAAGGATTTAGTCAAAAATGTAGAGTCACTGGGCAATCAGAAGTGATCAAAGTATTAAAAAAACTAAACACGTGAACTCCCATTCCATCTCAAGAATAAAATCACAGCATTATAAAGGAGAAATCCACATTTGTGAACATCTCAAAATATTCCCTCTGTTTCATTTCAACATGATACGAAGCAGTCTGCAGCTCCACAAGGTCTTCAAGTGAAAACGAAAAACCTCCATTGCCTTTTGGAGGTCCGTCTACATGACAACAGTGCCAGGAGTCAACTGAAATGCCACTTTTCTGAAGCACTGCTATTGCACATGTGCACCAAGGCTGTAGTGAATATTTGTGCTGCACACGAGCAAGTACATGGACGAAAACAACGTCTGTCTCCGGAGTGTCAGTCCGTATTGTCTGGGACTTGGTAGTTTCAGAGCTGACAGTCACCACAATCCAACACTGAAAAATACAGTGACATGTCTATGACCCATGTCTCCTTGTCTTGTAATTTTGTTTTTTTAACTAAATAAACCATAAATCCTGCAGTGTTTGCTGCTTACCTTTGAAGAAGACGAACCTGCCGTCGTGCCTCTCGTAGGCAGCGTCGATGTCTCCGGGCAGACCCCTCCAGAAGTGACTGATGGGCATGGGGTAGTTATCGAGAACCCGGTTCCGACGAACCCTCCAGAACCAGCGGCCCTGAGGACACAACATGGTGGACACGATCACGAGTCAGGGGACGCTTGTGTTGCCAAAATGACCGTCTGAACTGTATCAGGGACAGACTCCTTACCCTTAAAACACATGTAAACCTAAGGAAAGCCAAAGACGGGTGGACTGATTTCAACTAGAACCCCCCACTAAGGTCACATAGCATCTGCAGGATAACTAGACCAGAACGTGCAATATACTAACAATAGCGGGCTAATAATAGTGAGCGTCCGCTCGGTTGGTTTCATCAGGTCCCCTTATAGCTCTCGCTCGGCTGGCCGTGGCCGGCACACGGATCGCTCTTCATAAGCAACTCGGCCTCGGTGTCCAGTCAGCAGCACAGAACAGTTATGGGAGCTCAGCGGGGGCTCGTTCACCTCCGTGACACTTTGATATCCGCTGTCGTGAACACACTGAGCACACACACGGTGAGTCAGGAGCTCGGCCTGCGCCGGATAATGTAACGGCAAAGTGCTGGGCGACGCTTCTTTCCGTCCTTCACGCAGGACGAGGCAGGAGGCGCAGAAGAGAGAGAGAGAGAGAGAGAGAGAGAGAGAGAGAGAGAGAGAGAGCGAGCCGGCCTGGTTCTTTCATGAGCCTGCTCTGACAGATCCAGATCCTCACAATGACCAGATAAGGACTGAAGTGACAGGACGCCGTCTGGAAGTGACAGCAGCCTGACGATCTTCTGCTGTGAGGAGCAGAGATAACTCCCCACATGCTGAACAGAGCCGGGTCTCCCTGCTGGAGCAGCTCATCTCTGAAGCCAAACAGAACACCGCTATATTTATGTGCAGTGCGTCTTTCCACAAGATAATTTACAGTCTGTCTGACTTTTGTCATTCTCAATAATATTGAAAGTATTCCACTCGTCCTCTCCGGTCGACCCGCTGCTGACGTTGCTGTAGGATGATGTCTCCAAACGCTCGTCGGCTCAAATTGGGAGTATGAGTACTGCGTGATACCTGACATCGGTGCATTCCTACCACAACCTGAACAACATACAGTCACTGGCTCTGTTTTTCAACATGTTAATGCTAAAGATAAAGATTACGTCTAACTTAGCACATTAGCATACTTGCATTGACAAAGTTGTGTTAGGCATCTGTCTTTTTTAATAATGCTTGAACACCCATTTCTTTATTAAACACTATCAAAATACAAACTGAAACTCAATCAATCATTGCGTGAAGATCGGTGTGGCGTTTGGAAGCATTGGGTTGTAGATTGGCCTGTTTAGGATCCAACACTCTGCAATCCTAAAGCAGATCGAGATATCAATTTATAGATGCTGGAGACAGTAACACAGAAATCTTTCCAGCCTCTAGAAACCTCGAATGGTCTTTCTGAAACACACTGATGAAGAAACAGCACTGATCCAAAGGTCCTCTCTGCTTTTGGACTGCGAGTTATTTTAAGAGCTACTGGCAGGGCTATGGATCAGGTGATTATGGCCGGAGATTATTGCTTGTCCAGACTAGACGTCCGGGCTGAGATGACTGGATGAAACCCAGGAAGATGGGCTTTCCTGGCCGGGCTGAAACCCGAGAGGACTGGCCATGTGCAGCACTGCTGCTCGGCGTCACACACACCTCCAGTCGGAGACGAGTGTGTGGAGAGACGGGGTTCTGCTCTGCATGCAAACAACAGGAGTAGATAAAGGAGCACTCAAACAGCGGGCAGAGTTTAGAATGTGGAGAGTAAACGCGAAAGCGCCTGGTTGGCTAACACTTCCAAACGGCTCGAACTGCCTGACTGAGCGCAGGATCATTAATAGTAATGTCCACGAGTGTGGCACTGTGTGATATGTTTATGTGATTGAGCCCAGCTGTGAGCAGCATGATGACCAGCGCTGGCGGCTTTCTAATGGTCTGCCGCTGCTTCAGCTCTGTTTGTGGCCGGTACCTGACCACCCCTCCACCCCCCCCCTCCCCAGGCTTTTAACAGAGCTCCAGCTCATAAAGCGGCTGCTTTACAATCCACAACAACCTGAGTGAAAACAGACCGTTTGTTGGCTTTTACATGTTGAGTATTGTCAGGGAAAAAGAAAAAAAAACAACCACCATGAAAGCAGCGGTTACCACAGGAACACACGCTCCCCTCGTCTCCGAGGCGGGTTTTCAAGCCGTTACCTTGAAAACGAACATCTCCCCTCGGAGCATGGCCACGGTGTCGAAGTTCCCTTCACAGATGTTTGGTCCGTAGTGGTCCGGTCTGTCGGTGGTCCGGGGGCGGTCGGGGTGCCGGGGGGGTGCGGCGGGCGGCCGGGGCTCCGGGCGGCGCGGGGTCACGGTGGGCAGGGCCTGGGTGGGGCTGCCGTCCGGCTGACCTGCAGGGGGGACCCAACAGAGCCGGTTAGCCTGAGATAGCCTACGAAAAGCATCCGGGGTATAAACACTCTGTCCGATCGCACCAGCGACCCGAAACATAGTAATATCTATTAGAATTGGATTTGGGATGTTCGTCCTGCTAAGGGAGAGCCCATTAGATATTTACTGTTGTTTTTTATCATCATAAAAACAAAAAGGAAGCAGGAAGGACTTGCGGGAGGATTCTGTGGTCGTACCGTAGATCTGCTGAATGCCCCGCCGGTCGTCATCGGGCAGCTGGAAGTTCTCCGTCTCCATCCACTGGTAGAAAGGCGCCATGATGGCCAGAGGGTTGTTGGAGTGCTCCAAACCCAGAGCGTGTCCCAACTCGTGGACCGCCACCAGGAAGAGATCGTTCCCTGTGAGGACACGAGGCCTGTTAACGCTGTCAGTGCTGCGCCGTCGTATCAAACACATCTATTCAGGATTAATTCTACGTGATCGGTTTACTGTGTGTGGGTTCAGTGGACGCTACACCCATCAGATATAAGAGCAGGGCGGCCGGGGGGGCTTCATGAAGCAGTGAACTCAGACCTGTGCAGGGATGCTCACCCTCCCCACTGTCTCTGATTCAGAGTCACATGAGTGCCTGCTGAGATGCAGCTAACACATGAGGGAGACAGCCGTGGACCAATGAGGACGCAGCGAGCGGAGGGCAGATAAAGAGGCCTTTGTGAGGTGAAACTCAAGAGTAAACATCAAACATTTTGGCACAGTAACAAGTTCAGCCGGTGCGTCTGTTTCTTCTTCAGACTTCTACCAGTGAGCTCCTGAAGCTTTGTTCGCCTGTTTCCACGTCTCACGCCTCATTCATCAGCAGAGGGGACTCCCAGAGCGAAGAAAGAAGCAGCTCCTCGACAACCAAAACCCACTCTCCAAGTTCGCTGCGTCTTTTGCCAGGAGCTGACTCACATTAGTCTCATCCCGCCACAAAAGCTTCTGACCTTTTGTTGCTTCCAGCCTGCAGCTGCCTCTCTGGAAGGTGTGTGGAGTTGTTTGGATGAAACGTTAAAGATGTTTGTGTTGCGCTGCCTGGAGCCTAAAAGATTATCCACACAGCGCATCACAAGCTCCACACCAAAAATGAGTTATTCCCCTAAACCCTGCTCAATGGCAGAGGAAGAAAGCACCTGATGTGTGTTGAATGGATGACGCTACTGCTAATATTTAACACAAAGTAAATGAAGGGAGGTCAGAGGTCAAAGCAAACGAACAATCCAGACTTTGTAGCCCTCGACATGTACTAGAATGGACACTAAGTCACTGATTCCTTGGAAAAGGAAAAGCATTGTTTCTTCAGCCAGCTGCTTTGGGTTCAGATTGAGGAAGAAGAGCAGGAAGAGGAACTCAACCCAGGAAATAGAGCGACTAGATATAAAGCTCCGAACACAATAAGCTACTGTCATTACTGTGTGTGCGCAGCTATTCATTAGGAAGTTTGTTTATCCCTCTGATTGGAACGGGGCAGACGTTAGAGGCATAAAACACCGAAAAATGACCACAAATAACAAACTGCTTCACTTCCCGAGTTCTGCACAGGAACATGTGACGGAAAAACCCAAACAAAAACAGATCAACAGTTATTAAAAACATATCTGGAAGAGCAAATCTGCACTTAGTCACCGACCAATCAGCATCAGCACAACATGTATTCATGTTTGTCACTTTGTGACGAAGATAAGCAGAATACAGAAGTATCTTGTCTTGATCATGCAGTAATATTCGAGCAAAGTGAGCGATTCTGGGTGAAAGCGACATTTCCTCAAACATGCTCCTGGAAATGTGTCCACATCCCCGAGTTCTGCTTCCCGCTGCGTTTTGTTTGTGTAGTTAAGACGTGTGGAGACCGAAGTGGCGAGCGGATTGTAATTTGGGTTGTCCTTTACTTTTCAAGCTGTTTAAAGAAGTGTGGTGCAACAAAGGGACCAGTCTACAGATCTGGCCGAGTGGAACACACTCCCACTGGCCGAGGCATTCCAGCGGCCCTGTGATCTGCCCCGTAACACATCCCACACACGGCTGATCACACAGATACACACACACACACAAAGCTCAGCTCAGCCCTCAGCATGCATGCAGATAACAGGGCAGGAAAGCCCACTGTCGAGGGAAAAATCCCTCTCTAATCAACAGGGCTAAAGGGTGGAAGCAGGAAGAGGGACTCAGAGTGGTCTCTTCATTCTGCTGGTAATTAGCTTAGTGTGAGACACTTGTTAAAGGCTGGGACTGGATCGAGTGAAATATTAACACACAGTAATTTGGGAGAATTGAGCAGATTTTTCTTCAAATGTAACCATAATCCTCTGACATGAAGGATTATGTCAACTTGCTAAGCGTCGGGGTGAATCTGAGAGTAATCTGGTTGAAGCTGTGAGCGTGTTGTGACCACAGATCCACTTTGAACTTCTCCAAACGTAAGCAGAGCAGCAGAGGCTTGACGGGAGTGCTGAATGCAGTGCTCCAGCCTGGGCTGAGTGAGGAGGAGGAGGAGCTTCATTACCGTCCACAACCCGACGTGACCGTGGAGTAAAGAAACCCCTCAATCATCCACCGAGATTCAAACAAACCCCTCCCCCATAAGGTCAACACACACCCACTTCCAGGCCTGTGAAGTCCTGTTTTGAAGTCCTACAAGGTGCTGGCTGCAGGTCATTATCGCTCCTGCCTCTGTTCTGTACCTTGTACGTTCTGGTTCCCGATGGTCCACGGTTCGTCCGAGTCAAAGTGTGTGTCTCCGCCCATTCCGGGTCCGGGAAAGTAGGCGTGAGCGAGGAAGCCGCCCTCCCCGTCAAAGGGGGAGCTGTCCCCGTGGAAGCCCGAAGCAAAGAAGATCATGATGTCGGGCTCCTTTCGGCGTCCATATTTGATCTCCTGGTAGGGGATTTCGTCGAAGGTCAAGGGAGTGACCTTCTCCCAGACTCTGAAGGCTCGGCGGATGGCCTCGTATGAGTTGTACTCTCCAATCTTGGGTGTGTAGTTTTGAATGCTTTGGAAACAGAGAGGGGAAAATGGGAGAAATTGAAAAATCAGACCAAAAGCTGAGTGAGCGAGTGAGTGAGACTTTGTGAGTGTGTGTTCAGTGTTCTGATTGGACTACTGCGATACCTGTAAGTCAGGTGGTTCTTGTTCCATTTGTGTCCAGTGAGGGCGTAGCGTTTCCGCCGCACGTTGGTTTTGATCTGGCCTCCGAACTTGTCGGGCACGCCGCAGCGCGGTCTCCTCATGGCGCTGCGGGAGTTGAAAGGAGACAGGATGCATGACACTTTAAAGCACTTTTTACGTTACAGCTTAAAAACCCACATGGGCGATTTCTTAGGCAGCTCATAACTTCCCAAAGCTCTGGGAAAAGCCAGACCAAACATCAGACCCATTCCTCACCTGATGGTTTGAGGGTCCATCTGCCCGGTGACCTCCAGCCCGTAGAACCTCTGCATGTCACTGACGGCGTTGGACAAGATCTGAGCGGACCGCATGGTGGACATCTGCCTGCTGGCCTGGGGCAGGTAACCGTACATCCTCAGCCATGACTGTGCACACACAGAGAAAACAGAGCGGTTACCACCACCGACCTGCAGACCGACTAATCCAGGTGCATTCACACACATGCCGGAAAAACCAAAGACGAGCTGCGTGATTGAGAAGTGAATTACGACACGGCTCTGGAAACAGCTGTTTTATGAGCACATGTGCACTTTAATCACAGCCGAGAGCAAGCGGGCAGAGCAGAAGACTTAAGCCACTGCTTCTCAGGTTCACTTGTGCAACGCGAGGACAGACAGAGACCTGCCCTGAAACCCAGAGTCTGTGGGAAACACTCACATCAGGGAGGCGATCGAGAAGGAGGATACACTGTTTCTGCTCTGTTCTACACAGAATCGGGCTGTTTCTACTGAACCCTCCCGTATCGTACTCTACGGTGGAAGTGTGTTACGGCCACCAGAGGGTTGTTGGGGGGGGGTTAATGACAGACTGAAGGCAGAAAGCCTGATACTCGACCCTATCACGGCTGACGTAGAGTCCATCCCACCTGTTATGGAGAAACTCGATATCATGCGCACACACACACACACACACACACACACACACACACACACACACACACACACGCGCACACACACACGCACACGCACACAGACAAGCTTGAGCATACTGGGGAGTCTGGGACACCAGATACTCCTACATATGGTGGTGAGGGGATTGGGAAAAAAAGTGTGTGTGTGTGTGTGTGTGTGTGTGTGTGTGTGTGTGTGTGTGTGTGTGTGTGTGTGTGTGTGTGTGTGTGTGTGTGTGTCCTGGTCACACCCTGATTTCACAATGCGCACCAGAATGCTTGATAAAGGAGTGTATTTACTTACCCACTCCTTCAGATCCAGAAAACAGACTGGATTCTGATTTGGCAGCTCAGTAAAATGGGTCCTGCACTCAAAGTACAAAGGTCACCAGGCCTCTCGGGTCTGATTAAAGCAATGATGTCTCTGAGTTCAGAAACATGTCCGACCAAAGCTGAATCGCTAAAATAGCGTGTGTAAACATAAAGTTTAGGAGTTAGATACCAGGATTCTGTCCCACTGCAATCTGACAGTGTGCTTCTCTGACTCTGTGTCATGTGTGTTTGACTCCTCGTCTTCCCGGCAACACCATTAACAGCAGTTAATGATTAAGCCTCCCTCCCTTGTTTGTTCCATTCTTTTATAAATTCAGATCTGTCATGCAGAAAACGGGCACACGCGCTTTATCTTTAACAGGTTGTTGGCGAGTCCGAGTGAGTATAAATTTCAAACACTGATGCAACTGAAAGTAAAACGTAAGGACGCAACAACGCAATTTTTTTCAAGGACAAGCGTTCTAACCTTAAATTACCAGTACTGATTATGTGCTAAAGGTACGTGAAGGCTATGCGTTGCTGTGAGTCACCGCTACATCCGAACAACTGACAGATGACGCCACGTTCACAAGTACAAGTCCTCCCTCCAGTATCGGATCCTGGAATCAGTGCATTTCTTGTAAAAAGCTGATCACAGTGTAATCGTCAAACCCTCTAAGCCCACAGACCAGATACCCGAGCCTTTTTTATCCATGTTCAGAACACGTTTCTAGTGTTTACACTGCAACTTAAGCTACGTTCAACACAGATTAAGCTGATGTTTATTAATTTAGTTCAGTTTTTTCAGTATCCTTTAACTTCTGTTGAACTGTTGTCTTTGTTTCCTCATCTTGTCTGATGTCCTTCCTGCCTGATGTGATTTATCACTGTGAGGTGAGGGTATAATGCCCGATCAATCAATCACTGTCAATAGCTGAGCTGAGTCAGATGCATCCTGACAGCGTCTCATCCTTTTCCTGATCAGCTAAAGGAGTGGACCGCTGCAATCCCTCACCGGATATACGGCCGTTGTTGTAATGGCTCTTCTTCTCTTTTTCCCCCTGAAGGTTGAGGTTTTACATCAAAACGATTTCGTTTTCTTGTCAGTGAAACCTGCGGGAAGGTCACTCAGTCAGCCAAATAATGGAAATAAGACTGATGACTAATCCTAGAAGTAACGGGAGGCGCATGATGCACAGAAATGAATCCGGTTGTGACAGAGACGGTGGCTTTTAGTTTATTACGTCTGACTTGAAGTGTCTGTAAAGCAAAATGGCAGGTCCGCTTCGACATGAGAGTAAAAAAGTGATTGATAAGACCATGTCTGAACACTGATCTATGTAGTTCTAAATCTAAGAGTTTCATCCTTTAAGAAGACCACCAATAAAGCAGCAGCGATCTTTCAGAAATGACCTACGATCGTGAGTAAAGTGGCGCTCCGGAGCGTCAGCAGCTGCTGCTGCTGCTGCAGAGGGTAGTGTGACTGACTCTGACCAGATTCATGGATTATCAGCTAAACGCACCCCCTATCTACCATCACAGCAGCGTCTGGCTCCACCATCAGCAGAGCCTTCCAGCCAACGGCAGGAAGTCAGTGTGTGGCTGAGGACATTCACTTAGTTCAAGATCTTATTGTTCATATCCAGCCATATTTAACAATCACTCACCTTCCATAAAAATATATACACAATGCCAATGAGCTACTCTTCAAGCTGCAGCCTTCCAATTAACAACATTTACACAACCTTGTCGAGTGAAAATGGTAAACTTTCATTTTTGAGTGTCTATTCAAAACAACGGTGTTCAGAGCCACCGAATGCAGCTTTTTGAAAACAACCACCAGGGTGGAACTTTTTGAAAAAGCTCCTTCTCT
Source organism: Salarias fasciatus (assembly GCF_902148845.1). Taxonomy (NCBI): domain Eukaryota; kingdom Metazoa; phylum Chordata; class Actinopteri; order Blenniiformes; family Blenniidae; genus Salarias; species Salarias fasciatus. The sequence continues at coordinate 5,473,877 of NC_043745.1, forward strand.
GTGGAAAAGTGGAAAACATCCACTTTTCTGAATTGCTGCTACTGCACATGAGCACCACGGCCAAAGAGAGAAGTTCTTCTGCAAACGTACTCCAACTTGCTCGCCCGTCCATACAAATCTCCGTGTACACTGTTAATGTTAAAGCGTATTGTTCTCTGAGCAGGTGTGTGGTTTCATTCTATCTGAGCACACATTGTTTTCAAGATGTTGCTGAGTAAATATTTAAAAAAAAAGAAAAAACATTGCATTGTCACATGAAATGTCAAATAAATGGGGCCTCAAAGAGTCAAAATCCTTTGTCATGCTGCAGATGAGATTTTGAGATCTTTAAAAGTCTGCTCGGTGGCTGAGCAGGTGGAAGATGAAACTCCAGAGCGGCTGAGCCCTGAGGCTCTTCACAACTTACCCTGGAGAGTTTTCTGTCTGCAGACGCCTTAATGAAGAGTGTGTGTTGGTTCTCAACTGATGCTGAGATTTTTAAGTTCAGGTCAAGCCAGAGAGCAGCTTTATCTATAAAGCACTTTAAAAACACCACAGAGTGCTGAACAAAAACAGTAAGATGTAAAAGTGCTCGGTTCACAAGCTCACATAAAATTAGGCAAATTCTGAAGTAATTAAAGGGCGGTGTTGATGGTTCAGGGTGACGTTGCGGCCGTCTCGGCTCTGAGAGAATGCTCACGTGCAGCGCGGGAGCAGGAAGAGGAGATGGGAGGCTGAGCGGGACGTGACCATGACCCACCTCTGCGCCGAGATAAGGAGGCTTCAAACACGCTGACACACAATCACACATGACGGCAGAGGCAAACACACGCTTCCTGAAACCCTATCTGAACACTCGAAAAACAGGTGGCAGCGCTCTCCCGACGCTGCTCCTCTGCCGTGAGTTCATGAAGAAGACGGCCGCAGAAATCTGGACGCGTCGCAGGGAAGCTGCTGGACTGAGAGCGTTTCATCCTTCAGAAGCTCGGCCAAACTCTCGTCAATAATTCACCACGCTGTACTGCTCCACATTCACCTGCCGCCCAGAAAATTCACTCTGATGCAAACACGTCAGGACCTTCTCTCCTCCAAACACTGTCAACTGCAAAAGAAACACCGTATTCCAATACAGCGTGAGTGTGTGTGTGTCGAGAGTTTAGGAAGAGACAGAAACAAGTCAGGAAAATGTGGACAAACAAGACGTCCAAGGCCGTGTTTACGTGACGCTCTCAGGTGGAAACAGCTTCGGCTGAGTGTGGACGGTAGTAGCGGCACATGGGCTCTGTGCTTGTTGATCGACTGGATAACAATGGAGGATTCCACAGGGAACTTAATAATACTTCAACAATGTACTGAAATGCACTGAAAACAGGACTTCACTTCATTTCCTCGGTCTTGTTTCAGACCTGGTGACTGCAGAAATCAGAAGCACAAAAATCAAGAAAAGTTTGTAGCGCCTACGTTCCATGATTGGTCAGTAAAAGTTGTTTAAAAAATAAAGATTAAAAATAAATAAATAAATAAAGATTTGAGCCTTCAGCATTCACGCTATCAGTACAGTTTATACTGGTCAGCAAACAAACGTTTCCTTTCCTTGATGAGTTAAAAGCAGGAAATGGGTTTAAAGATTTAATGAAGTCTGACTGGGGCGGAGTCGTGACGGCTGGACGGCTGGGTCCGAACGTCTCCCTGACGGCAGAGTGGTCAGTATCCATCCAAAGCAGAGAAGCAAGGGCAGACGGGCAGTGATTCAACAGCAGCGTCGTGGAATCACGGACGTCCGAGGCTCAGCGAAGCACGTGAGCTGTGAAGACTATCCTGTGTGGTCGAACACGAAACACAAACTACTGCAGTTTAACGTCGAGGCTTGACGCAGCAGTGCGTCACAGCACTGGTCCTCCCAGCTAAAAAGAAAAGCTTTTCCCACCATTCAGTCTGACGAGGTTCTATTTTTTCACACATTTGAAAGTGAATATCTCCATTTGCATATTGTGAATAATTCTGCTCAATACTTTCTCCCATTCATCTCGAGGTTTTGATTTAAATGGTGCTTTGGGGGCTGGATTCCGACTGAGGGGTAGAAGAAAATGAATGAATTTCCGAAATGACAAGAAAACATGCCCCCAAGAGACAGAAAATCTTTCATGAGCTGATTAGTAATGAGCACTATTGATTTTCATTTCATTTGGGCTAATGCTGTTCATATTTCAAACTGTCTGCGGGTCAAAACAAAGAACTCTGCCATGCTGTAATATACCCAGTAATGGTCGATCAGCTACGAAGAAACCAACTATGTGCTAAAATTACGTTCTGGATTAGAAATACAATGAAGTGACCCGGCGAGTACCCTCTCATGTGTGTTTATTCAGGGTCCAGCTGCTTTCTTTCCCTCTCTGTGATCTGCATGTTCTTCATGTAGAAACTTAATGAAAAAGAAAATTAACTTTTCATGTTGCTGCACATGTGGAGTAAGTGTGTGTGTGTGTGTGTGTGTGTGTGTGTGTGTGTGTGTGTGTGTGTGTGTGTGTGTGGTGATGCATTTCCAGCTCCAGCCTGTCCGCGGGAGGATCTACGGCGGGCTGCTGTCGGGTACCGCCGCAGAGTTACAGTGCTGTTAGGAAGACGTATGGGGGGGCCGGTGAACCTTCACCCCCGTCGTCCACAACAGTAAAGCACCTCAGTCTGGACACTCACCTTCCCTCATCAGCTGGCTGAATACAAAACAACCCTGGGAAAGAGTGTGTGTGTGCGTGTGTGTGTGTGTGTGTGCACGACGGGCCTCGTCTATTAAACGGTCTTTCAAAGAGTCCTTGAGACTACCTGCCAAATCCAGACCAAGCAATATACAAGGAGTAGTAAAACCTGCCAGTGTGTGTGTGTGTGTGTGTGTGTGTGTGTGTGTGTGTGTGTGTGTGTGTGTGTGTCTGTGTCCGCCACAATGTCAGCCAAGATACTAACAGAGCTTTTCTTCTGGCTTGGGCCGCTGCCACCTCTTACCCCCCCAAGTCTCGCTGAGAGGATGGATGAGTAAATGGAGGAGTGAGAGTGAAAGAGGAGGAGGAGGAGGACGACGAGGAAGGAGGAAGGAGGAGAATTCAATGAGTGGATTTCTTTACTCATACAGTTCCCGTGATACCAACATTCAAACTCATTATTAATACAATACTGAAACAAGGAAACAGCTGTCTCCAAATCTCTGTAGACACCAGATCAGTTCGTGTGAAAGTTCAGCGCATGACAGAACTCACACTACTCAGAGCCCAAAAAACAAACAGAGCCATGCCGAAGTTAAACAAACACAGAAAATATTCCTATAAAAGCAGCTGAATAATTCAGGGCGCACGCTGAGAGCTTCCCTTCCTCGGGCTCTGCCGACGCTGTGACGGCCGATCGCAGCGCGGTGTGACAGGAAGTGGCAGGAATGCGAGGAAACGGCGTGCTGCCGATTACACGGACACGTGGAGAATACGGATGGACGGAGCCGAGCGCTCAATGTGCGGACGCGAGCCGTCCTGTATCTGACCGGCTGCCCCCGACACGGCCGGCCTTTCTTATCGCGGCCATGTTTTCCGTCGGGCCCTCTTCTCGCCCCATTCACCACTTCGCTCTCACAGCTCTTTCTCCTCAGACAAGAGGCTCCATTGTATTTCCAGTGATGCCTCAGAGTCCCAGGCCTCAGCATGCCTGTGCACGGTGTGTGTGTGTATGTGTATGTGTATGTGTGTGTGTGTCCCAGTTAAAGAACAGCTGTCACATTCAGCCATCACATGTTGCACAGCTGAGATCTACCGCTACGGTCCCCGTCAACTTCCAACAACGACTCCGTCACTCTCTGCAGACACCGTCATATTCAACCTTTTTTTTGTTTGATAATGCTTGTCACACACTTCTAATAATCCGTCTTCTCCTCCTCAAACCTTTAAAGCTTCCACTTCATCCTCTCGGTCCAGACAGAGTAGGAGCTGAGGTTTCAAACCTCCGACATGTGAGCACACGACCCAGCAGGTGTTTAATGCATCTGTAAGACAATCCCGCATGGCCGAGCTGGTTTTAATCATTGATTACTTTCTTTTCTGTAACCAGGCTTTTATCTCAGAGAGGAGACTGAATTCCTGACGTGTGAAAGCAAAAGTCCACACACTCCTGAGAAATATTCATCTACCGCAAAGACACAGTGTGACCATTAGTGTCTCCATAAATGCACGCTCTCCAAACCCATGAGTGGGAGATTATGATCGGGACCATCAGCAGGCAGGGTTTTTAAGCACTTAAACTCCGTTTCAGAAAGGTTTGTTTACACAGCAACGTTTTGAAAACGCTGAAATCGATGCAGTCGGCATGCCAGGCCACGGGTTGGCGCTGCAGGCTGGTTTTTTGGGGTTTTTTTTTGCAATGAAACCACATTTTGACTTGTGGCGTAAACAGTTCTTTAAACAAAGGCTGAGAGCTGAAGTCTGCTCACCAACAGGCCGTCTCAGTAAAATTAGCATGTTCTCCCTGTGCCAAGAATTCTGGCTTCCCCAGTCCAAAGAAACACATGTTCAGGTGAACTGGATGAGATCAGAACGACTGAAGAGATTTGAAGGGTTCCACTGCAGCTGCTCTGTTCTCACCACTGACAGATATTATGAATGTTGCTACGACAGCTGTGAGGTTTCATCATGACGTCAAAACATTTCCATCGCAGCGTGTCACTGTGAGTCTGAGCATGAAGCTGGATGTCTGCACGGCTCAGCTCCTGGTCCCTCTGAATGACACTGCTCTGGTAAAGGTCTTCAATATCAATATGTAACCCTGGATTGCTTTGTTCATGATATTTTTTATATATATTTGAGAACAGAGGTCCATATCCACTGACATACTCCAGAAGATGAGGAAGAGTACTTTCTCTGATTATAGATACATTCTCAACCCGTCAAATGTTCACATTTTCTCCCAAAAAAATAGATCTCATACTGATATCACTGTGAAATGTTCTCTTCTGTTGTGTTTCTTTTCTTGTTTAAAGCAGATTTATATATGAAGTTGAAGTAGCTCTGAAGAAAAGTGAAGCCAAAAAACAACTAAAAATGCATCAAAGATGAGTAGATTTGAATCTGCCAACCATCAAACCCTGTTTACACGACTTTTCAAGTGAAACACATTGCTATTGGCAGAAATGCTGAAAATGGTGTAGTCAGCATGTTGGGCCATGAGGTGGTTGGTTGTTCATGTAATGAAACCACACACACCGAAACACACGAGCATTAACAACGGCAGGTACACAGACAAATGTAACTGCTTTCAAAAGGTTCGACCTTGACACCTTGACATACTTCCATTCTCGGCGGATCTGAGCACCACAGTCATGAAATCTGACCCGGAAATCCCGACGAAGGGTTTTCCTTTTCTCTTGACAATGTTGTCGTGTAAACGGGGCTTTAGTCGTGAAGGTCAGAGATTTTCCTTAAAGCGAATCAGACAAGACAGGTCTTGAAATCCCTCCTCGCATTTCAGCTGACACACACCACCACATGTAGCAACACGAGGAGGGAGATTTTTCTTATCAAAAACCCCATCTGCTGTCTCAGCAAGTCACGCCATTAACACACACCTGTGTGCTCACACACACACACACACGCAGAGTCACCCTAACCCTGAACTCAACCCCACTGTGGGTAAATGCATTAAAACACATCAGTGCTGCAGCTGCACAATAACCAGCTCACAGTCAAGTTGTCACCCTGATTCTGGTAATGCCGGCTCATCTCTAACACCCCGGGGGGGTCTCTGTGTCTGTCAGCCCGTCTCTGTCTCTCAGGAAGACGATAAACAAAAGCTCGCGCGCTAATCACCTCCTACCGGTTGGGGCCGGCTCTTATCTCTTTAATTGTCTCTCAAAACAAACAAATGTGGCCATAAACTGCTGGACTGCTGCTTAAGTCTCAGCCTGACACCCGAGTGTGTGATGACACACCTAAATAAACACGGGGCAAACGTCCGGGTGTCCTCATTGTTGAAGAGGTAGAGATAACTGCCCCGGAGGAAGAACAGCCCCCTCCTGTTGGAGGACGTATTGTTGATGAGCGATACCAGCTCCCAGGCAGGAGCGTTTCCATTCACTCTTAAACTCTATTCAAGCAAGCAGAAAGACGTTGAGACGAATCAAACAAAGACAAAGTGACAAGTTTTAGAAATGAAGCACACACACTCCTAATCTGAGGAGTTTTATACACTGTAACACCCTTCAGTGATGAGATGGGAAAATAATGAGAGTGGGAAGATATTCAAGCCTGGGCTGGCTGCACAATATATTTTTTTTGTAATCACTAACACGGACAATACAGAGCAAATATATTGTTTTTTCAAATGGAGAGAACTTCAGATATGAAAGAAAGAGTGGATATTTTACAAAAACTAAGCAATAAACTCATTTAAAAAGTGTGATAGCACTGAAAAAAGAATAAACTCAAACTGCTCTGAAGTGCTGCTGGTAGGAACTGCAGATATAGAAATGAGAGGGAAGAAATCTGCATAAAATAGAGTTTGGGTTTACCTCATATTGTGCAGTTCAGATTGTTACGACACTGTCATTTTAATGACACAAGATGGGCTTCATTCAGAGCTCCTCAAACTCACTCATGCTCAGAGGCCACGTCACTTACAATCCAGTTTAATGTCAAAATGTAAAGGATGACCTATAAACACCGAGCACTCAGTGTGTTTTATTACATTCAGGTACGTTATGAAAAGCCTCAAACAAGATTTCTACGAAAACCTGGACAAGTGAAATTTTTGACAGAGAAGAAAGATGCTAATTTTCAAAACCAAAGTAGATTTACAGGTAAAAATATGATGTATGTAAAATATCTATAGCACTGTTATAAACTGTTTTGGAAAACCTTACGTGTGCCGTTTTTCACACTTTATATCGTCATCTCAGGCAGGATCACACTATTCCTGTCAATGAACGTTTGTGAAATCACCATTGTTGATTGTTGTTCTCTGCCATACAAAGGAGATTTTATTGTACAAACATCCAACACCATCCACTAGAGGCCCTCCAAAAAAAAAAAAAAAAAAAAAGCGTTTTCAGAGTTTCTGATGTTTCTGTGTGAACAGGCAGGCGTTTTTTCAGCTCATTTTGAAAACCAAAGTAGATTAACAGGCAAAGTCGTAGAAATGCTGATGTTTATGGGAAAATGTGGAGGATTACAAGGCTGTGTTTGTGCTTACTGAAGCTACTTATTTTGCTCCGGCTTTTCCCAGTAAATCTGTATTTTGATTTTGTATTGTGAGCCTCATGCCTATGTTTTTGGTGAATTTCTAGATTTTCAGAGTCACTATAAACACCACTTTACATGTGCGGTTTTTACACTTTTTCAGGTCATATATGTATCAAATATAAATTCACTGTGGCGGTGAGTTGTTGTGCGGATGCCCGGTCTCTCTGCAGAGCCTGAGCGGGGCTGGAAGTGCAGCGGGAAGTGGAGCCTGCTTCCAGGGGGAAGTGGCTCTCTTTACCTCGGCGTTGAAGCCGCTCCGGTCCTCCGCTCCGCGCGTGCCCACCGCACACAGCCACAGCAGCGCGAGCACGCTCCGTCTCCAGGGCAACCGCGAGCCGCTGTCCCGTGACGGGGCCATGGTCCGGACGGTCCGGATGGTCCGGGGGGGAGCAGCGTTCGGGAAAGCGGCGATGCGGCGTCTCAGAAGGCTCGTAGAAGCTCTCCGTGTGGAAGAATCCTCCAGCAGAGTGGGAGAGTCCGCTCACATCGTGTGAACCGGCTCGGTCCGCTCCTCAAACATCTTCTCCCCGCAGGAGGAGGAGGCGGCGGGGGGGTCTGGTCTCCTCCACGGCCGCTTCAGTCCGCTCCACCCGCTGTCACTACCTCATGTCCCCGCTAACATGGTCACATCCACACCGGGAGCGCAGGAAAAGTTCTGACTGTCAGCGAAAAGTTCGGCTTTCTTTTAGAACATATTCCTGCAGCCCCCCCTACCCGCATTAAAGTTCTCCGCGGCGCTCAAGTGCTCGCTGTGGGAGGGTCGTCCCCTCCGCTGCAGGTCGCGTTCCGCTCCCGGTGCTCCGGGGGTCTGGCGCTCCGGCGCTCCGCTGATCGGAGTGTTTCGGAGCAGTTCGGAGCTGTTCGGAGTGTTTCGGTCCCGCGCGTGGACCAGCCTACAAGTCACGCCGCCGCGGTGACGTCACCCGCCCACCGCCTTCAAAACAAAAGTCACCGACTGTTCTCACATAGTTTGTCTTTTTTTGAAGCCGTGCGAAAACATTACGTTTGTGTAGGATTGTATTTATGTTGTAAATACATACATTTAATATGAGATGTTGTATAATCAGTAAAAGGAAAGTGTCCTGTTCTCACAGAAAAGATAAAGTCGAATAATTTTTCTTTTCTGTTGAAGGCAAAATGTGGGCCGGCCTCTGAGTGATTCAATGGACGCGCGCGCGCGCACACACACACACACACACACACACACACACACACACACACACACACACACACACACAAATCCATCCCATCTCCTGCTCTACGAGCAACACCACACACTGGCACGCATGCACGCACATTAAAATCATCATTCATGAACCAGTCCTCTCTGAGATTCATTCCATGTGCATCGTCAGAGTAGATGGTGGCCCTCTTTTATTCTGTCTGTGACCCATCCTTCCGACAGTACATTAAAAAGTGAGCTGAGCATTTGCTGTGTTTAGTGTCTCCACGTGCCTCCAGGTATGAAAGAAGATGCTGAGCAGTTCTTCAGTGTTTCTTTGTGACGGATGTCCTATCAGAGGATCTCATCCAAGGCATAGGGGAAGGATCACCAATCAATAGCCATGTCTGGAAGACATACTGCAAAATGTCAGTCACTAGGTCCTTGAAAGGACTCAGAAACACAATAGTTTCATGTGATTTCTCTTCAGATCACCGAGACTTGGTTTATTTATTCAGCTTGTGTTTGTTATTGCAGGAGATAGTGTGTAGTAATCTTGTAAACTGTTTTCTTTCTTTTTTTTGTGCTCAGTAATTCCTTCCATTTTCCAGTGCGTTTCACACATAATGGATTTGTGTCAATGGAAATAAAACAAGCTGAACACGTTGATTCATCAGAAAGCAAAAGAAGCAATAGATGAAGCACACTTGAGTTTAATCAGTGTCAAACTCATATTAGCTGAGGGTAAATGTAAAAAAAATGTCATCTATTAGCAGCTTGGATTTCGTCAGTTTGTGATCTGTTTCTCTTTTTTTTTTTTTTGAAGGAGCAAAAGAACAACAGAACTGACTCTGCAACCTTGTTACAAATTCACCTTCATATTCAAATGCATTGATGCATTTTCCATTTATTTACTTTTTTCACTTCTTTGTTTTCACTGCATCACTCATTTCAGGTTCGTTTACACCAAGATTTGAAGTAAAAATGCAAAACTTTCATTGAGTTTCATTGAGTTTCACTGCATTCGTTTACAGGACAGCAGTGTCAAAACCACTGAAAACACAGCTTTTTCTACTTTTTGTTCTACCCTGCAGAAATGGGGTAAAACGTAACTTTTTCGAAAATGCTATGACACCCTATGGGAATGGGGGAAATGCAACTTTTCAAAATCATGCCTTCTATGTGAAAACAGGTGAAAGCGTATGCTTTTTGATATGCTGCTACTGTGCATGAACAACAGGTTCGTGCGTCAACATTCTCCTGGACGTGGTAACTTTAATGACAGTCACTCGCTATAACGATTCAGTTTTTGTCCTTGATGTCTGTGTTCTTCAACTGTTTAATATTCACAGCATATTGTTCTCTCTGTGTGCATGCTTCATTACAAAAACACACAACATCCCCAACTGGTGGGTCAACATGTCAACATTGTTTTCAAAACGTGTCAACACAAAACTTTTCTGAAACTAAAACACCAAATAATCAATTTTCAATTGAAACGTTTAAATGAGGGCTCAGTGTTGTGTTACACCTTAATTAAAGGTAAGTTCTACTTTAGTTTTGAAGCTTTGAGCTGTGTCGGCCTGGTTGTGGCCCTCGTGCCATATGTTCGACACCCTGGACCTCTTTGTTTGCTGACTGATTCAGATGTCTTTTTGCCGTTTGTTGTCCAACGCCTGCTGTGTGTGCCTCACCCCTAACTCTCTCTCCAGCTGAGCACCTTTTGACCGAGTGTCACAGCTGGCTTCCCTCCCCAGAGGCTGACATCCGTCAACCTCCACCCGCAGCCATGACTTCAACTGGCAGCCGTCAGCCCAGAAGCAGGGAAATCCCCTCCGAGCAGGCAGCATCCATCTGCAGGCTTCACCGTGTGGTCCTGAACGGCGCAGCCAGTAAACCTGCTGATGGGAAAAGCAGGACGGGACACGCCCGTGCACACACAGCGTCACACTCTGCAGGTGCTGCAGGCAGAACATCTGCATCTGTGCTGGAATAGAAGGTTCCTGAAAACACTGGTTCTTCATGTTTATAACTGGCTTCACTTCACCGACTGCCTGCAGATTAGAGTGCATTTAAAAACTTTTGATTGTTTTTTCTTTGTTTTGTGTGTTTTTATTTTTTATTTATTTATTTTTTGCTTGTTTTTTTTTTTCAGGTAATTCTTAAATGGTCTCTCTCCACAATAATAAAAACCCCTTCAGAGCTGCTTTAAACAACTGCTCCATCTCTCAGGGCAGATGATCAACTGCTGATGATGACGCTCCAATCAAAGAAGAAGGTTAGAAGGAACAGGGCCTGGTTCTAAACTTGAGTTTACTGGTTGTACACTGGGGGCAACCTGGATTTAAAATGGTTCTAAACTGGGTTTAAGATGTTTTGAAACTGGTTCTAAAGCTGGGTTTAAACTGGGTTTCAGATGGTTTTCAACTGGTTTTAAACTAGAATTGGGGTTTCCAGCCCTCTTCCAAAGTGGACTAATGCACTTTAGTTTTCATTATGAGGGTGGAGAGGGCTCCATTTGCTCCAATATGAACCAATAATCTAGTGTTCCACACAGGGGTGCGGTGACCCATTTACAAACCCAGTATAACCTTATAACCTTATAACCTACAATTATAACTCATATAAACCCAGTTTATAGAGTCTGTTTGCAGCAGTTGGAGCCGATAAGCTCACTGATACAGTTCCCTTTTAATGTCGTTCCTCAATACGTCTGGCACGCCCAACAGAAACACTGTCGACAGGCTTTCTGCCATCCACACCTGCCGCTCATCACCTGTGCGCACACACACATCCTGCTCCCCCTAGTGGGCAAGCGCAGAAACGATAGACGCTCCTAATCTGGGTTTAAGATGGTTGAAGAATGGTTTTAACCTAATTTTAATTGGTTTTAACCTGTTTTAAAACTGATTTTAATCTGATTGTAATATGGTTTTAAACTGGTGATATCTAAATCAAAGCAGAGTCTCAGAGGGAACGAAGCATTTTCAATCGCTGCCCTTAAAATGTGGAACAATCTGCCTTCATACATCAGACAAGCCTTTTCTTTGACTTCTTTTAAAACATCTTTGAAATTATATTAACTCACTTGACCCAGCACGACACATTGACCTAGTTTTGTTTTAATTGTTTTATTGTTTATTGACATTAAAGAAAGAAAAAGTCAAGTAGATTGAGATATGACAGACATTTAACGTTAACTTTTTACCCAGTCGGATTGCATTCGACCACTGAATCCATTATGTCTTTTATTTATGCTCTTAAAGCAAGAAAACAACAATAAATGCAAAATATGGAGGTTATTTTTTTATTTATTTCAATGCAGCAGCGACACTTGAGTCTTTATACGGTACTGCCACCTGCTGGCCGCAGCTGTTAGCGACACGACAAGACAAAAAAAAAACCCTTCGAGCTCCAATCCAATTAAAACTTCTGTGATATCATGATGAACACGTGCAGCTGAAGCTGCTGCCCGTGTTATTTTGTGACCACTTTCAGCAGCTGTAGTATGTGTTGGTTTCCTCTTTTCTGTCACAATCTCATTTGCACGGTTTGTTTGAGCTTTTTGTTGTTAACTTCCTAAAAAATATAGGTCTTCCATCAGGTTTCCTCTCTTGCTGTTCCTCTGCTGTCACACACGTCTGTCCTCTCCTCAGGTGATCACTTCCACTGAGCACCATGCCAAGGTAGGTCTTGCTTTTCTCTTCGTTGTCTTCACGTTGATCTGTTAGCACACCTGAGAAATCGCTGATGCTCATGATCCACACATCATCATATATTAGTATCATTAGTTCTATCATCAGTTCCTACTTCCTTATCTCAGGTTAAGATCATCTGATGAAAAAATATTTAGATTTTCACCTAAAATTACACTTTTCTTCACATTTTTTAATACATGTATATGTAGTTTTCACTAACAATTACGGAAACACGAAGACAGACAACACGATTCTCCACAGACGAATCAGAACTGAGGAAGCTCTGAATAAACCATAAAACGGTCTGCAGTCATATAACTGGGAACCAGTTTATAAAGAGAAACAAATTGATCATACTCATGAAAGTTTAAGAATATTTATTTTATTGTATGATAAACACTGTCCAATCAAACAATATACAAAAAAAAAAAGAAAATCACAGTGATAACAGAGGATAACCAAATGATATCAATAACATTAAATAAATTTAATGAATCTTTAACGTTGGTCCAAACCTGGCAAACAGCCCTGTTGCAGCATATGGCAGTGATGAGATATTAATAGAAAAAAACCCCCAAATTCAATGTTCTTCAAAGCTACTGATGAAAAAGAAATAAGAAACTGTTAAGAAATGTAAAAACAAAACCTCCACTGACTGTGACGGAATTAACGTGTTGGTCATTACTCATATCTTTCAATATATCATTTCAAACAGGGAAATTTCCATATTAAATTAAAACAGCCACAGTCATTCCTCTGTAGAAAAACAGCGACAGACACTACTTCGCAAGCTGCAAACCTTATTTCCTTCCCCCACAGTTCTCTGGTATCCTCCAAAACAAAATCATGACAGATTAGATAATTTCATAGAAGAATTCAACTGACTGTCATATAGTCCGTATGGATTTGGAGCTAACTGGTCAACGACAGTTGCTTTAACTGAATTCTCTGAAGAAATTACACATTCTCCACAATCTGTTTATTCATTTTCCATTTTAAGAAACAGACAGACAACAAACAAGTAAAGCACAACACAAATAACACAAGAATAATTTAAAACACACAAGACAAAACGAAAAAAAAAACAAAAACACAAGAAGACAAAAAAACACAAAAGCAAAAAGAAAGAAAAAAAAACACCCTAAATAAGATCTGCGGTAAATAAAATATTGATTAAATCAGTATATGCATAAAGTATTCAACATACATGTATTTCAATAAACAATGTATACAAAAAGAAAAGAAATTACACATTCTACTTCGTGTAGTGCTTAGCCCACCCACGGGCTTCGCCTGTTGGTACTCTCCTCTGGCGCCAGACAATCACTGAGACAAGTCCGAAACCAACGCGTCAATCCCCAACGCACGCTGTCACACTGCCACGGCCCTCACTAAGAGGATATAATCAGCACACGCACGCTCAACTTCCTTCTTCTTTCTCAGCCCTTGAGACTTACGAAGCCACTTCAAGGTTTCAAGGTTTCATCACGAAGATGCAAGATTTCAAGTTGGACAAGCCGGCCCGTGACTGAAGCATGTCAAGCCCGGCAGGGCTCTCCCTCTCTCTCCCTCCGCTGCCTCATAAAGCGGAGTGTCGAGGTGAGCGGCGCGCTCGCGATGGTGTCCGGGCGCCCCGGCGAGCAGCAGCCCTGCGCCGCATCTGCCTTGCGGGACAGAGCGGAGCGCGTCCGCGGCGTCGCACTCGCTCCGCTGAGATCCTCTCTTCACGCCACTTCCTCTAGAGAGGGGCGCGCCACAGTCAGCGGCGAGCCGGGCCTGAACACCTCTTCCTCAAGAGAGGGGCGCTCAGCGCCGTTCCCCCTGCTCCTTTACCGGCTCTTCCTCCACAGAGGTTTCGCCGCTCTGCGACCGTGGGAGCAGGTCACAGCAGCAAGCCGGACTCGTTTGCCCTCACGCCGTGCGTGACGCGCAAAAGGAGCGCCTCCAATGACTTACCGTCAGCTCGCAAGCGCCCCAGGCTGGGTTTCCCACCTGCTTCTCCCTGTATGAGCACAGTGGAGCTTCAGAGCGCTGGGATTATGCCGGCTCACGTCCCCGCCGGCGAGCACTCGGACCCCAGCATCTTTTGGGGAGGCTAGCGGCCCGAAATGTCTCGGGATCACGCCGCCTCCACCAGCTTCGGCTACAGCAAAGCACTGGTGCGCGGTACTTCTTGGGACCCCTCCCCCTGTACGCAGCCCTTTTGCCTGGGGCCCGGTGGTTCAGTTGGGCCTTCTGCACATGCGCAGGCTCCAACGGTGTTTCAGTCGCCTCCGCCTCTCGGGGAAGCGGGACGGACGCAGAAAGGTCTCGATCCCACCCCAGGCGCGTCAGGATCTCCTCTTCTGGATGGATCCTGCTCTCCTTATGGAAGGAGTTCCCATGGGTTACGTGTCGCATCACGTTGAGGTGTTCACGGATGCGTCTCTCACAGGATTGGGAGGCACCCTAGGCCACCTCACGGTGGCCGGTGCCTGGGACTCCACATCCATTCACATCAATGTGCCGGAAATGACGGCGGTGCAGCGGGTTCTGCTCCATTTCCAAGCCAGGCTGCAGGACAGCCATGTGCTCGTCAGGTCAGACAACACCACGGTGGTGGCGTATCTGAACAGACGGGGGGACGCGGTCTCCCCACCTACATCGCAAAGCGGCAGAGATCCTGCTGTGGGCGGACCGGCACCTGTCCTCTCTGAGAGCCTGACACATGCCCGGGGCTCTCAACGTCGGCGCAGACAGGATGTCCCAGGGAGGCCCACTCCGCGATGAGTGGGGCCTGTCCCTGTGGATGGCAGCCGGACTCTGGTCCAGGTTCGGCCACCCAGTGGCAGACCTTTTCGCCAGTGCAGAGAACGCACAGTGCCCACTCTGGTTCTCGCTTAGGTCATCAGATGGACCCCCTCTCAGGGTAGACGCCTTCGCGCACAGGGTCTGGCCTACGGGCCTCCTGTATGCATTTCCTCCGACCCACCTCTTAGCCCCGTTGTTCCGCAGGGTGAAGGTGCAGAGCCTCCACGTCATTGTGGTGGCCCCGGACACCCCGAGCGCCCGTGGTTCCTGGACCTGGACCAGTTGGCAGTCGAAGACCCGTGGCCGATTTCTGACGGGCCCAACACTTTACTGCAGGCAGGGGGCGCCCTCCAGTCCTGCCCTGTCCTGGGCAGGAGACTCTTCGCGTGGAAGCTGAAAGGGTGAGACTAGTGGGACTAGATCTCCCACTGGCAGTGGTTTCCACCATCCAGAGCGCCAGGGCCACCTCTACTGTCAAGGCCTACAATTCTCGGTGGCATCTCTTCACGTCGTGGTGCTCGGAGAGAGGTTTGGACCCGGTCTCCTGCGCTATTGGTGGAGTATTGGAGTTTCTGCAGGCCCTGCTGGACAGCGGTTGCACTGCATCCACTCTCACAGTGTTTACATCGGCCATTGCGGCGGGCCACGACGGCAGGCCACGGCGGCTTCGGCCGCTTTTCTGCGCGCAGTCGCAGGGGACGCCCTCCTCTGCAATTTCACCGCCAAGCCGCTAGCAGTCACAACAACAACGCGGCTTCCGTAGCTCCGGCTTTACCTAGACATAGATCTATAGACATAGATTTCTAGACGTGCATATCTAGACATGCGTGCACTTACCGAACATATATCTGCATATATGACATATCTGGCAACACCGGGCTGCCGTGGAGGAGAGGCTGAGCGGACCATGATGAAATATTGGTGAAACTAATGAGCTTTTGGACGATTAAAGCCGTTTTAGGAGCGGCTATACACATAGCCCTGTCTGCTAGCAGTGCTAACACTGCTAACAGTATAGGGATGTGCGCCGCTCAATTTTGGAACTAAATTTCTCCCGAAGCACTGTTCGGATCAGAAAAGCATTCGGGGTGAGTTCTACACACATTCCTTGACGTTCACGTCACCACGCATCGCCTCGATGCGAAGTCATGATTTTCGGGAGATGCACGTCAAGCCCCGGAGTAGGCGCTGCGTAGGGTGCTACGTACACGGCGTAGGAACGGTGTCACTGCAACAGCGTCGCTGCAACGGGGAAGCATACTGAGGCTTTTACCGCCCGCCGTTATGACCTGTGTCTCGGCCGGCGTGTGTGTGCTGTTGTTACGGTGCTTGGACACGTCTGCGGACGGTACCACAGCGCGAGGCTGCCTGCCGCTGTTGTCTTGGAGGTTGATGTGGCTGTACTGGGCGTACAGTCTGTTTTCTCCTTTTTTCTGCACCAATCCTGTCAGCATGCTAGCTGGGAGTACATTCATCCCTACGGCCTCCGCCTTGGTGAGTACCAATAGCGAAGCCCGTAGGTGGGCTAAGCACTACACGAAGTAGAATTAGTAGTTACTAAACGTAACTCCAGTTCTACGAGTGTGTGCATGCCCAGTGACCACCTACCTGCAGGCCCAGCTGCCCTGCTTCATTTTCTACTGGCTGTTCAGAAGAAGGAAGTTGAGCCTGCGTGCGCTGATTATATCCTCTTGGTGAGGGGCGTGGCAGTGTGCCAGCGCACATAGGTGATTGGCGTTTTGGACTTGTCTCAGTGATTGGCTGGCGCCAGAGGGGAGTACCAATGGCGAAGCCCGTAGGTGGGCACGCACACACTCGTAGAACTGGAGTTACATTTAGTAACTACTAATTCTACAAACAATAAAAAACTCACAGCAGAAGCTGGAAAAAGCATTTGATTCTATATATCATGACGTAATCAGTAAACTGGAGCAGATTGGAGTCAGAGGAGTTGTACTGAACTGGGTGAGAAGCTCTCTGGAGGACAGGAAACAGTCTGTGGTGTTGGGAGACTGTCTCTCTGAACATTTGGATATTGTGTGTGGGGTCCCTCAGGTATCAGTGTTGGGACCTAAACTGTTCATACTATTTTATCAATAATTCATACTTTTTGATTTCATTTGATTTGATTTGATCTTCAAATTAATGTAAAACAAAATTCATGAATTTTGGAAAATATGAATTATCATTTAAATGCACAGATAGAGGGGGTAAACATAGAGAGGGTGAATCAAAACAAATTCCTAGGAGTATTAATTGATGACAACATTTGCTGGAAACCTCACATCAAACAAATTCAGAAGAAAAAGAAGCATCTCAGTCCTGCCCAAAGCCCACAATGTACTGGACCAGAAATCTCTCCATATTCTATACAAATCACCGATTTTGACATATTTCACTTACTGTGTGGAAATTTGGGGAAATTAAAAAGACTTGTTATGCTGCAGAAAAAAGTAATAATAATTGTTCACAAGGTCGACTTCCATGAACACACTAAACCACTGTTTGTATATTCAAAATCTTTGAAATTTATGGATGTTGTAGTGTCTAAAACTATTAAAATAATAAACAAAGCAAAGAATCATTTATTACCACATAATATTCAAAAATTGTTCTGTGAAAGAAAGAAAAGTTATCATCTGAGGGGAGAGCTCCAGTTTATAGTTCATAAAATCCGAACCGCCCTGAAGAGTTTCTGTGTCACAATACTGGGAGGAAAATTATGGAACAAATTATCAGTGGAAACTAGACAAATCTCAAATGTAACTGAGTTTAAATGGGCATATAGATCCAGGATTCTGTGATTAGAGGGTCGTTTAGTTTATGTCACTGGGTGATGGGTGTGGTTTCACTGTAGACTTTTGGCTCATTGAGGCACTGAAATTATCAAACTGACAAAGATGAAATGGGCTTTTGACTTCTTCCTACTCCCTTTCGGACATGGATAACAAGAAGACTTATCACGTATTTGGATGTTCTTTTTCTTTCATTTCTTTCTTTCATTCTCTTTTTCTCTTTTAAATTATTATTCATTGTTTAACTGTGTTCACATATTCAAAATAAATTTCAAAGTTCAAATATTCTAAGCATGCTTACTGACGATGGTTCAAAATTAAGTTGAAGCTCAGTCATGTAGTGACATGACAACAAGTCCTTAGACACCCACACACACTGGCAAGTTTAGCATACTATGCACTTCACCAGTCAAAAAGATATTTACACACAACACACAACATAAAAATGTTTTGAAAAATTTCAACTTTCTTTGAAACATGTTGCCTCTGAAAATGTCGTAAATGAGCTGATTTCATTATCCGGGAAGATAAATAAAGTAAAATATAGCAAAATAAATGAATAAAAATCTAATGGGCCGGTAGTGGTGCACACATATAATCTGTATAAACATGGATATGGAATCATTGTGAAGGAATATGTAAAAAGATCCGAGAGACTGAATTGAAACGGCATCTATTTTTATTAGACTGTAGTCGGTACAAGCAGTAAATATTTTCGCTGATTCTCAGAGAGTGGTGTGTGTACCAGCAGCTTCCAAAGGGTTCGAGTGCCTTGAATTCAGTCTCGTGTTGTTTGGACCGAGTATCTCCCAATGAGGGTCAAAATACGCCGACGGTATCTGGAGATCTGACGAGGATTCTGATTCCACAGGGTGATGTCGGGGCTCCTCTGGTGGCTGTTCCTGTGCTTCATGTCTCAGCAGGGTCCCTGTCTTTCTGATCCAGAAAGGAAACATTCTTTAGAGCATCAAAGTGAGGAACTGGATTCAGTTGAATTTTCACAATCCGGACAGGGATTGTTGGAGGTTCAAATAAAGACTTCCACAAAATCACAGTGTAAAGACAAGAAGTCAGAAGGCAACAAACACAGGCCTGAGAAAAAAAAGAAAGGAAATGTAAACAAAGGCAAGGGAAATCCCCAGAACAACAGAGGTTCTTGCAAGAATCACTGCGGAATTCCATCTCATAGAAAGCTGGGTAAGAAGCCTCGATAAATGTCCTTCAGATCATCTTCATCATCCAAACTGTCTTGTTCAACATCTGCATCTTTATTCACCCCTCAGGTGTTTCAAACGCCAGATGCTGCATGAACAACATCACCAACACTCTGAAAAAAGGGAACCGTGATGACGTCATTGGGTAATAATCTTATTTTATATCAAGTC
Organism: Salarias fasciatus; assembly: GCF_902148845.1. Taxonomy (NCBI): domain Eukaryota; kingdom Metazoa; phylum Chordata; class Actinopteri; order Blenniiformes; family Blenniidae; genus Salarias; species Salarias fasciatus. The sequence continues at coordinate 5,492,951 of NC_043745.1, forward strand.
TTTTTAATTCCTTATCATAAATTAGCAGGGATGCGGCGATGCTGATACTGATCCCAGTGTCAGGTATCAGGTGGAGTACTGGTGGAGTACTAGTGAAAGTAATAACACGATGTTTGTTTTACCCCGCAAGTGCTATTGAGTCTTTGGAGCAAGTTCTGGAGAGAACAGACGTCAACGAGACGACGCCGATGTCCAGCGACAACGTGGTGGCGCTTCTGCACAAACACCGAGGCCGCTTCCACGGTCTCCGAATCTCTGCCAGCGACAGTGAGGTAGAATGGACTCGGCCTGGTCGTACTTCTGAACCAGGAGTTCTCAAAGCATCGAAGGTCTTCACACAGTGATCCACTTCCTGTTTGGTGTCTTTCACAGGCGATGCCTAGCCGAGCGGTCGCAAACAGCCGAGTGAGCGTCTGGCTGCCGGCGGAGCTGAACCCGACGCCGAACGACACCATCGTGTTCTGCATGCTGAACGTGAGCGAAGGGGTCAGTGGAGCCACACTCTCTCAGCGCGCAACCCGACACTGAGCGCCTTGTTAAATCAACGCCATCGAGTGATTTTTCTTTTCTTCTTTTCTATGAATGTTTTGGCTCTTCAGGCGAATATTTCAATCGACCTGAGCTTTGGTCTGAGAAAAAAGTTTCATAATGATACACAAATGCAGAAAAACAGGAAGTCCAGCACCTTTCTAGTGAAGCTATGTGCTAAGTGACGGAGAAACTCAGATGTAGGTCAGATTAAAAAAAAGAGGAACACTTTAAAAAAAAACAAAAAAAAAAAAACAATTGCAGTCAGCGTCAAGGCAGTTCATGATGACAAAGCAAACCGCACAGGGGCAAAGTATTTTTGCAAAACAGGAAGAAAGTTTGTGACAGAAGGCAACATCCTCCAGCTTCACAGTACACCATTGTTCTCTGCATTCACACCGTGACGGTGCACAAGTGAGCTTACCAGGAAACATGCAAATGACTGCATATGACGATAAATGACGGTCAATGACTGTACATGTCTGTAAATGAGTTAATACAGGGGATAGTTGTGCTGCCATGTTCGTACAGTAGACACAGTCATATACGAGATCCTTCCAGGTTTTTGGAGGTGTGTGTAACCGATGGCCTGTGTGTTGTCCTTCAGTCTTTAGGTGGATCCACGAGGCTGTACGACAGCAGACTGGTCGGCCTGAGTCTGGGGAGGACCGTTTCAGGACTCCAGGAGCGTGTAAACATCAGCATGACGCTGACCACCAGCATCAGCGTAACTACGACTTCTTCTCTTACCTTCTGCAACCTTTATGGGATAAAACAAACATAATCTCATATAAACGTTCAATATCACAGAGAAACGAAACCCCCGAGTGTCAGTTCTATGACTTCTCCACTAGAAGTGAGTATCAGAGCAGATATGGATCCCATGAGTTTCTGGGGGTGCGGAGAGACGTTGTGTGTTTCTGTTTCTCTCTCCAGAGTTTAATAAAAGTGGCTGTGACACTGAGTGGCACCGGGACCGGGGATCCATCACCTGTTCCTGTGATCATCTCACGTACTTTGGCATACTTTTGGTAGGAACTGCTGTTTCTTTATGTGTGAAAATCACGGAGTCCTGCACAGAGTCCAGACCTCAGTCTGACAAAACAGAGTCCAGACTGTGAGCCAGGCCTTCTCCTCCATCATCAAATGGTCCAAAATGCCCATGAACACTCCGAAATGTTGAGGAAAGCCTCGCTAGAAGAGCTGAATGTGATCCACAACTAATCCATTTGGATGCAGAAGCTGACAAAATGTTTCTGCGACCACTGTTAAGAACGGGCATGTTTTTGCTATTTGGTATCAATTTGTTACATTAATATGCTAAAAATGAAAGTGTTGCATTTTAATATCATCTTTTCTTCACTTCCTGTTGTTGGTATAAGATCCTGGTCATCTTCTTCCAGTTCATAAGAAAGAAAGCAGTGTTACACTGTTATTCTCAGTGCTGCCACTAGATGTACTCTAAGCTACAGTCAGTCATGATTTCTCTACTGAGGAATCCTCTCATCTTGATGCATGCAGGATGTATTTATTGTGTCTTTACTCTGATGGATTTGGTGTTTTCTCCACAGCTTTCACCGATAGATGTGTCAGACAAAGACCAGGAGATCCTGACGTACATCACCCTGATCGGCTGCAGCCTTTCTCTTTTCTTCCTGCTCATCACGGTTTTGCTCTTTGCCACAAACAGGTCATTCATTCCTTCATTCATCTCTTCATGTCTTTTTTATCCCTATGAAAATCAAACGCTGTTTCTGCACCATTGAACAGCCAGATGAGAGCGGACCTGTCGGTGAAGGTCCACGTCAACTTGGCCATCGCCCTCATCCTCCTCAACCTCCACTTCCTGCCCAGCCAGGCGGCCGCGGCGCTCCAGTCCGACGGCCCGTGTCTTTACGTGGCCGTCGGCCTTCACTACTCGCTGCTGGCCACCTTGGCCTGGATGGCCCTGGAGGGCTACCACCTCTACCGGCTCTTCATCAAGGTCTTCAACATCTACGTGAGGTGGTACCTGCTGAAGCTCAGCGTGGTGGGCTGGGGTGAGCGGCGGCGCCGTGGGGGGCGGAGAACGTCCTGCTGAAGGGTGATGACCTCGCACTGAGACCGTCGCTTTGTGTTTGGGTTTCAGGCCTGCCTGCAGTCATCGTGTCGTTGGTGGCGATCATCGACACGGACTCGTACGGCCGTGTCTCGATGGACTCCTCCAACCCCAACGCCACGGAAATGTGAGGAAGAAACTGCTGCAAACTGACAAGGATGCCTAAGATTTGGTTTCTTTTGTGTATCAAGTGTTTTTGAAATGCAAGGACTCACTGAGCGTTATAAAATACATTTACTTTAACAACCACAACAGTTTCCCTCTATATATAAAAATTTGATATAATATAGTATAATAATATATATATTATTTGTGTAATAGTCCTTTATTAAAGGACTTCTGTAGACCGCGGGACCCTTCGTTTGGCCTGTTCACAGCTCAGTTACCACAGGTTCAACTCCCAGTCAGCAGCAGTGCTGTTGGGTGTTTTACGTTTTCCCTGAGGATTTGCCAAACCTCATCAGATGCTTTTTTGTTTTTAATGAATTTCAATTGATAATTGGAGTGTAGTGGATTTCTTTGGTCCTCTACATTTCAGATGTTACATAACCGACAACACGGTGAAGATGGTGACGACGCTGGGGGTGTTCTGCTTCGTCTTCCTCTTCAACTTTATTATGTTTGGGGTGTCGGTCAAGCGGATTATGAGTTTCCACTTCAGGAAAGAGGTATGCGGTTATTAAAGGCCTTCTCTCTTCACATGTTCTTTCACAGACAAAGATCTAGTGAGGAACATCAGCTAAGAGCAGTTATAGCTGCTTTTTTGTGCATTATGTTGGGTATTTCAGATTTTATTTGAATGATTTAGAAGCAAAATGTCTATGATGTTAATGTACCTTTTTAATTAAGTCTCAATATTTTAATACGGACAGCAACGTCTTTGTAAGAGGAGCAGGAAACAGGCATATTGAAGTCTGCAGAGACCACTCTCCACATACCCAAAGGTCTGTAACCCCCCGGTTTGTGCTTCCTTTGGCACGTCAGTGCGGACAGAGGGAGCGTGGAAGGAGCAAGCGAGCGGCGTGCACCCTGCTGGGGATCAGCGCCCTGCTGGGCATCACCTGGGGCCTGGTCTTCTTCTCACAGGGCTCCCTGACCACGCCCGGCCTCTACGCCTTCTGCATCCTCAACTCACTGCAAGGTCTGCTTCTGTGTGGCCGGCCGGTTGTTTCCGGTTCTCGGCCCGTAGTCTGGTTCGTCCTGGTTCTGAGCTCTGGTGGTTACGTGAACCTCTTGGAACCTGTTGTTGGTTTTCCTGTTGTCATTGGCTCATGGTTTGGCCGCCCTGAGGCTCATTAGAGCTTCAACTGAACTCCTTTGTCCCATGAAGGTCAGTGTTTAATTAAATAGGCAAAACACACTCTGGTGAACATGCTGCTTTACATGAGCTGCAGACGCCGGTGTAGATCAGTGATAAACCTCCACAATCGGGTCTTTTTTTGTTTCATTTAGATGATTTGCATGTTCCTCATGTATTCACTATCCAAACTTCTCTCTCTCTCTCTCTCTCTCTCTCTCTCTCTCTCTCTCTCTCTCTCTCTCTCTCACCTACAGGTTTCTTCATCTTCCTCTGGTTTGTCTTGTCTTTGAGGAAGACCAGAAACTTGTCCACAAAGACCAGCAGTGAAACGCGAAGCACCAACAGTTAGCCCTGCTCACACTAGCGTGTGTGCTTTGCTGAGAAATGTAAACTTTCAACCATACTGTTTTTTTTTGCTTTGAGTCATGATGTTTTTAAGCTTAACTGTCCAAAACAGTGTACTGTAGTCTTCCAACTTCCAGTCGCCTATTGTAGCTATTTCAAAGCATCAGGAGTGTTTCAATATGGCCAGGCTGCCGGCGGGGGCTTCTCTCCAGGGACCCTCCAGCCTGTCAATCTCCGAGCAGAGCCACGCCGCCAGGCGCTCGGCGGCGATAGCGGGCAAAGTGCCGAGCCTCTGTTGGAGTGGGTGGGTTGTGACCGATCAAATCCAGTCTCTCTGAATCTGCATTTTTGTGGTCGGATTATCGTTCACAGCCATTCAAATGCAGAAATACTCAGAAATGCAATTTGGCCATAGTTTTCTCAAGCGTCAGAAAAATGCTGCATGAACATGTGAACAGCATGAAAATCAGGATTTCCATTGAAGAAGGTCTTTAACTTCCCATTTTGCCAGTGGGACGTTTCCAGTTTGAGATGTATTCAATGCAGGTTGTTCCAGCAGACCTCAGGATTCTGCTGCTCTGTATGACCCACAAGATTTATGACAGATAGATAGACAGATAGACAGATTGATTGATTGATTGATTGATTGATTGATTGATTGATTGATTGATCGATTGATCGATCGATCGATCATTTTCAGACAACTCAGAAAGATTCCAGTCTGTAGTCATACTTTGGCCTGGATGTCCCCATTTGCTTCATGTATCACTTGCATATGGAGTATAAAATAAGCTTTATGGCATTAAATGATATTTTCACCTGTAAGTAGCTAAAGGCTATTACTTGTACTTGTACTTGTACTTACCCTTAATAAAATGGTATGTATGCATCCCTGCTTTGAGTCATTTTCAAGACAACATTTTGTCAATAATGCAATGAATTATTTGATTGAAGAAACATTAAAATTCTTTCAAAGCGTCTTAATATTGTAATAATATATTAATAGTGATGCATTTCTTGGAAATAAAAAGCCTTTTTTGCAGGCTTTGTGCAGTTTTCTTGTTAAAAATAAGTACCGTATTGGCCCGAATATAAGACGATGTTTTTTTTTTCTAGAAATTGCGTCCTAAAAAGTGGGGTCGTGTTATAATCGCGGACTTACGGTAGATGTCAATACGCATCCGCGCCGCTAGATGGAGCCAAAGTGTCACTGAGCAGAGAGCGCGTGGAGTGATGAAATGAGATCGAATGACCTGATGAAAAATGGCGGATCATCTGGAACAAAGGGGCTCGAACACTGGACAACTGAGCAAACAGCAGAGGCGAAGCTATGATACCAACTTTAAACTGATGGTGATCAACGCAGCAGAGTCATCAAACAAGCCGCCAGGAGATCTGGTGGAGCAGAGTGCCTCGTTCTTATTGGAGAGCACAGAAAAGGCTTCTTAATTGTATAATAAAAAGTTGTTTTATGAGTGACCTCATTGTCTTCAGCATTTTTTTTTTCACAAAATGATCTTTGAAAAATATGGGTCGTGTTATAATCGGAGTCGTCTTGTATTCGGGCCAATACGGTATTAGCTGGTTGTCATTCACTTACTTAAAGCTCGTGTCCGGAGTTTCCGTTCATTTCCAATGTATGTTTCATTTTTCAACAGAGCTTAAATGTGTCAGTCTGGTTCGATACTACAATATAATATTAGCATAAAGCAATATAAAAATGTATTTATGAGCCCCGCCTTCGTCTCATAGACCCCCATGTTATCCGAAAAAGCGCCGGTCAGCTTCAGCCAATAGAGTTCGAGCTTCCGCATTCTCGTGTTGTCAATCAAAGTGTGCCCGAGAGCACGGCCGCTCGCCCAGGCAGAGGTGAGTTAGCTCCGCAGCAGCCGCCCCGTTTACCTCGGATATATCCACTGTCTGCTGAACATCCACCGTATACAGCTAAACATGGAGGATGCTGCAGGACTCAGAGGCTCTCATTTTCACCGGACGGATAATAGCGTGCACAATTAAAGGGGCGTGGCTTGGTCGCTCATGAAAGTAGAGGGAGGGCGGGGTAGGGCGGAACCTCGAGACATTGGATTAAAAAAAAAAAAACCTCTCTCTTTCAAAACTCCGGACACGAGCTTTAAGATCCATACTCTCAGTTTTGGGAGCGTTCACCGTCAGCTGGGACTCTGCTGGGTAAAGCAGGTGAAGATAACAGAGGGATGGAAATCACCACAGCATCGTGACGAGTTATATTTCTTTTCCCACAACTGTTCTACATGAACACCAAGAACAAACAGGAGCACTACTGTTTCACTGGGAACTCGCCTCCACTCGCCTCCATCTGCACTCAGAACCAAGGTGAGTTTGGACTGTCGACGTTTTATTTATTTTATTTATTTTATTTCTGGTAAAACTACCTGACAAAGTCTGGAAGAATTTTTCTGTTGTTGTTGATTTTGGTCTAATTAGAAAGTTCAAGACATTTCTTGATGTTTTTGAGATAAACTGTAAGGTTTTATTCTTTTTAAATATATTTAATGGAGTCAAATTTGACTTTAAACTTGAGAATAAACTAATTTTATGATTATTTTCTCTTTTGACTTTTCATGCCTGTGTCTGTGGGAAGGAGAGATCTGAGAAGAGACCTATATTTCTTTCTCGGGGCTCTTGAAGTTATTTCTTCTCCTGTATTTGTGGCGTGTTCTCAGAGGAAGAACGATGGTTCCTTTCCTTCTGTTACTGCTGCTGCAACAATCCCAAACTGAAGAAGGTACTCATGTCTTTATTTAGGCCTTTATTTACACAAATAAAACCGTTTGTTGGTGAATTTTTAAATGTTTTGACATGTTTTCGGTGTGTATTCATCATTTCTGCTTCTTTCTTAAGTGTGTCTCAACATCTCAGGACACGACATCGATATTTCTCTGGCCAGCGGTCACATTTTTGACCAAATTGATGGAGTGAAGTGCAAGACGGTTAACTCCCCCTGCTACTTTGAATGTACAACACATAACAATGAGACCTGGTTCAGTGAATCTTCTGCTTGTTTAGAGGCCAACGTGACGGAAGCCTTTAAAACGGTGCATGAAATATATAACTGTAAGTACTGTGGCTCTACAGTCCTGTTATTAGATGGAAAACAATGAGATGCTCAGACGTGGTCAAGTTGGGAACCACTGTCTTCTAGAATCACCTGTTTGCTCACGACGCCCAAGTGCCTTCAACGGTTTCCTGTCTCTCTTCCCAGACAGCACCTGCTCTGAAACCTTGTGCAACAAAACTGCCATTCAGCAAATGATGGAGTCTCTGAAGTGCGACAGATGTGGGTGGAGGGAAATGATGCTGCTCCTCAACATGCAGGATTCCTGTTCTCAGCTTTTCAACGACAGTCGAATCAAGACAGACTTCATCGAGTGAGAGGCCGTCTGGTTTGAAGCACAGCTTCAGAATGGATTCACCAATGAGGCTCGAACTAGTATTTAAAAAAGTATCGGATGGCTTAGATTGAGCCTTTTGTACGATAAGGAGACGTGTCTCCATAGTGAATGATTGCCTGATGCAGTCGTTTTCTTTCAGACTGGAAAAGCAGTTGATCCACAACATCATGGGATCGTCCAACGTCCAGGCTGGAAGCTATGAAAGCTACGACCTGAGGGCTTTGTCCCTGAACGTGTTCCGCGCCGCTCTCGGCTCTCCTGAAGCTCCAGATAGTTTCCAGATCGAAGCTCCCCGGGTACTGCGGCCGCTCCGAGACCTTCGGCGTTTCATGTCCGCCTTCAGAGCGAACCTCTGTCTTCATGTTTCTGCGTCCACTGACAGCTGCTGCCTGAGAACTTATCATTCATCCCTGAGGTTCGGCTGCCGGCCAGCGCCCTGTTCAGCACGTCAGCGGACGCAAGGACGATCGGTCTGATCACCTACAAGGAGCACCGCAACTTCCAAGTACGTCCTTCATCCTGCTCTTCGTCTTATGTCTGATCGAAAACTTGTTTCAGTCATCAATCCAAGTGTTTGGAAAGTTATTTAACCCTTGGATGCATAAGTGGGGTCAAAATGAGGGTCGTTATTCTTCAATATCTTTGACAGTAAAACTTTTTATACTTTAATATTCCTCATAAAACATGTTTGTGACATATATCCATTAGTATTTTTTTCTAAATATTTCATATATTTTAGGAAATTTAAACTTTTGTATCACTACCCCGCTTTTCCGTAAGTGGGGTCAAAAATGATCCCGGGCATTTTCTATGGAACCTCAAGGTTTCGCCCCAGAAACCTTTGATTCTCATCAACTGTCACTCTCCGTATACATATATACTGTCCCAGTTACACATCTAATGTCAGCAGTTTCACCACCCAGGAGCTCATTTTAACAAATACATGTCAGTGTTGTCTTCATTTATAGTCTTATTTTCCTATTTTCCAAATCCATTTACATACATAGATTTGCAACTTCCCTGGAACACAGGCTAATAAAAAACAAATCTGTCAGATAGCCTTTTATATGAAGACTAATTATTCAATTGCGTGTGTGTGTTGATGGAATTTATGAGTTATTTTACATGCACGATGAAGACATCAACATCAGATAGGGAGATAGGGAGAGAGCAGAAACATTCAAGGACCCCGGACTGTGGGGACCAGGATTGAGAAGCCCTGATTTCTAGATTTTTTTGCGTTTTGTTTAGAGCAGGGGTCCTCAAATACAAATCTTGAAGGTCCACATTTGTTTTTTACATACAAGCATGGGTCCAGGCTTCAGCGCCCTGTGAGGGGGGGGAAGCTCGGGGGAGGTAGCGATGCCGGGCAGTGCGGTGCGACGGAGCGCGCCGCCGAGCGGGGCGGTGCAGAGCGGTGCTCACAACCCCCCCGTACATTGCGCCCTAGGCCGCCGTGTAGTTCGCCTATGCCTGGGACCGGCCCTGGGTCCATTTATTAATGTCGGTCATGTACAAGGCAGGTTGTAGGTGCTGTCCATCGCGTCTTGCTAGCAGCATGCACGCTCTCTCAGCCAATCAGCGCATCGTTGTCATTGAGATGACAGCCCATAATATCCTGTCACCCAGGCAACAGCCAATCAGCGCTGTCTCCCTCTTCTCTCAAACACACACATGCATGCACGTACACACACGCGCACACACACAGCACACAGGGCGCTGAGTGATTGCTATTGAATACAACAGAACTGGGAACATGAGAGATATTTGACTAAAAATGAAACAAAAATTAGCGATAGAATAGTAGCGCGTAGCGATAGATTGGTGATTCATAAAAATAATATATGTTTAAAGAAAGATTTTTTTTTTGTGGAAAAGCGCCATTTGCCCTGGGTCCACAGCGAGGAGTGCCGCGGTCCGGTCGCTAATTGAGGAACCCGGGTTTAGAGTATCATAGCATGTAGAAGGGCGGCTAAGATTCCTGCTGACAAATGATCGTGGATGGATGGGATGAAGATAACACTGGAGGGACTGCCTCAGGATCTGCCATCTCAGATATAGAGGACCCAGTCTATTGTCCACCTATTGTCAGCTGGGAATCCACCTCCCCCTGCTGATCAAGATCAGTTAGAACAGAGAACATGAGTCCTCCAAAGAGGACATGGATATTTAGTCCAACAGAATGGACCATACGGGCTCTTACTGGTCAGAGTTACCTCCCAGTCAGGCTAAAACATCAAGCTGAGAATAAAACACCAACAAAGAAATCGGTCAAAGCCTGCACCTATGGTTTAGCACTGTTTCAGCAATAGATACATGGAAGCTATTTATCACACGCACAGACATGAAGGGATGAGCAGTCAGAGGAAAAGAGTGGAAAGACATAAGCAAAAGAGGAGCTCTTGGCCTTCATTGGATTGACCTTTTTTGAAGGAAGTGAGAACTGTGATGAACCAACTCACGCAAGCAAAGAATTTTTACATTTTTTTATGTTTTTTTTTGTGATAAAATGTTATAAAATGTGAAAAATGGTAATGTCAAAAATGAAAGTGCTCTTTTAATAAAAAAAACAACAAAAACCATCTTTTGTAGCTAAAATAAAAAACATTTCTGAAGTTTTTTGCAAAAACACATTGATTCTAATAGGGGTAAATTTTGACCCACTCATGGAAGAGTGCAGGTATTGGGCCATGCATCCAAGGGGTAAAGAAAAATTTATAGATACCAGTTTGTGCTCACTTCCATCTGTTCATTAGTTTCACCAGGAAAAGATCTTATCAAAGGTTCTGAGGATCGAGGTTCTCGGAAAACAGCGACTCCGGAATCTGAACCCTCCGATACAGATGGTTTTTAACCTCCACACACTCCAGGACATTGACGTGAGTTCGTTTGGGTCAGCTTGACGTTTTACGGTGTGTATCAGCTGAGAACATTTTGACCTCCACTAGGCATGGGCCGGTATGAGATTTTGACGGTATGATAACCTTAGGCAAAAATATCACGGTATCACGGTTTCACGGTATTATGATTGCAGCTCTAAAATGTGTACTTTGAGTGTCTGTATTTTTTTTTTAAAAAAAAGGAAAAACATTTCAATTGAACAGTCTTTTATTTTTTCTGCTTTTTCTGTCCTAAAAATAAAAAAAGACATACAAAATAAAACATTACACTTGTGTCTCTCTTCCTCACATGTTGGCGAGTAATCAGTTATCAATCTTAGCAATAAAGACTGATGAAAGAAAAAAGTTGTAGATAACTTATTTTTTACTCGATCAATCAATCAATGTCTTTATTTGAGCAACAATAATAACATCAATTGTCCATTTATAGTAGTAGTAGTACAGTAAAATTTGAACTGTGCTCAAAAAAGAGCAGGTAGAAGTTCGAAGAACTTATTAAATCTACCCCTTCACATTTAAGAATCGCACAAATTGAATCCCACATCCATTAGAAAAAAAGAGAATAAAAGGAAAGGCAGATACTGAGGCAGATATGGTAACTAGCATGCTATGATAAATCTTTAGCAAGCTAGTTACCATATCTGCCTCAGTTAAAATATTAAAAAAGTCACTAAAAGGTAGAGATAAATAAAAGATAAGATATGGTAGTTACCATATCTGCCTCAGTAACGAGCTCATTTCACTAATGTCAGACGCTAATACGCTCGTTCATTTCAAGACAGCATTAACTTTTCCTTAAATTTAGCATACAGCGATGGGTGGTGCTCCGTAGATGCGCTATCATATTCGATGTATTGCCTCCTCGGGCTGCCACTGTCCTCAAGCACGTTTTGCACGTCGGGCGACCTTCTTCCTCCAAGCCGTGGCCGTTCACGGTAGCCGAAGTATTCCCAAACAGCCGACTTTAAAGGGGCTATATCATGCAAAATTCACTTTTTGTATGTTTTAACCTTGTGATATAGTTATGTACTCACCAAAAACACCCCCAAAGCGTTTTTTTCCTCCGTGCCTGCATGTTTAAGCTTCCCTCCTGTTTGTGCTGCTCAGAGAGGCAGCCCCTCCCACACCCGTGAAAACGCTCTGTTTTCCCACGTTCACGTCACACGGTGAAGATGGCTCCCCTGAGCCCCCCTCCCGCAGGCCCTCGGCAATCAGCGTTGCTGCTTTTTGTAACTCCGATTTCGAGGATAAACTTTGACCATCGTCTGAAAGCAACAGTCAAGCAGGAGCAAGAGTCTGAAGGGTCTGAAGGGTCTGAAGGGTCTGCGCTTGGTGAGTTTCTCACAGGAAAAGACGTTTTTGCGCGTGGAGAAGCTACAGCTAAAGAGCTAAAGCTAGCTAGCGTATTTGTTTTGAAGCGCTGATTGGTTGAAGTACGCTGTCAGTCAAAGTCCACAGGGGGAGAGGCGGGATTATCAGTTTAACGGAGCGTTTTCTCTTCCGGGTTTTAGAATTAGCCCCAGAAAATCTTTTATTTCACACAAAATGACTTTTCCTTAGCGCCAAAAATAAACTATTACCATGTTAGAGCCATTTCTAGGGTTTGGACTAGCTAAAAAAGCATGATACAGCCCCTTTAAGTCCGCTTGGACGGCGGAAAAAGTCCCGGGGGCTCGCCTCCTCCAGCCATCACACAGCCTGCAGAGCTGCGTGCTTGTCACTCACAACAAGCGCGGGGGGAGGGGGGAGGGGGGATGGGCGCTTCAGGCTGCAGCTTCAGACAGCGTGAGGGACCTCTACTTTCTCCCTGATTAGGCGTCACATTAAAAAAAACGCTCATACCGCCGGAACGGTATGACGGAAAATTTTAGTGGTTTTGAAACCTTGACTTTTTCATACCGTGGTATACCTTAAAACCGGTAACCGGCCCATGCCTAACCTCCACCAAGTTTCTCCTCTGTGACCAGCCTGAACGGTGTGCACGGTTCTGATAAATCTCCTGATTTAGAGCAAATCCTTTATTTCACACCAAGAGAGAAATGACTGCAGACTGTTGTCTTGTTGAGTTCACTGTAACTCTGTGTGGTTTTTACAGAACGACTCACAGCTCCTCTGTCACTATTTTGATGAAGCAGGTAATTACTCTTCAGTTATGAGCATCAAAATGCTGTATTTTAGTAGAATACTGATTTAACACTTGTGTTGACTTAATCAGCCTGTTGTGAGAAACGATTTGCTGTGTTCTTGTTTTATTTATTAATTTATTTATTTATTTATTTATTTTTGTGGTCACAGCTTCTCTGTGGAAACCAGACGGATGTGAAACCTTCAACTTTCACCTCAACCAAACTAACATCACCTGTCGCTGCGACCATGCGACAGCCTTCGCCGTCCTGCTGGTAACAACACACACTTTGTTACGTCTGACGGCAACAATCAGTGATCAACCAGCTCGTTATACAAGCCGTTCACCACAGTGTTAGCACAGTAAATAAAGCATGAAACTGATTACTTCAAGAACACGATCCGACAAGATCCTTTAGTTATCCTTTAGATCCAGTATTTTTTTTTTGTTGTTGTTGCCAAATGAAGTTGAAGAATCAAATGATTTGTGTAGAATTTCTCCATACGAGGCATCCCCTACAGCATGATGCTGCCACCACCGTGCTTCAGTGTATATTTGCAGCGATGTGCAATGTTCTTGCTGAGCATCCTGTGTTCCTGACTGTAAATCCAAGGTTTGCCCGTGTTTGTTCTCTGTCCCAGGTGAGGACACCATTGGCGGGAGTCCAGTGGGAAATACTGTCATACATCAGCTACATAGGCTGTGGCCTCTCAGCGTTCTTCACAGCTCTGTCGCCTGTCATTTATGTGTTTAGTCGGTAGGTATGTTGGAAATTACCTGTATGTAAAGCTGCTCAATACACTTAAACACAAGTAAATCATAAAATGTATTACAAAGAAACTGAATACAACTACAGAGACACAAATCAGCCTCAAAAAAACTCCGTTTATATGTCTCTAGATGTCCTCCCTCCTGGGATATCTTTGGGTGAATGTCCTCTGGAGGGTCAACTGCTGCGTCTGCTGTCCTCAGAAAACACAAACTGGACCAGTCCATCTCCATCCACGTGTCTCTGAGCTCGGCTCTGTTCCTGCTGAACTCCACCTTCCTGCTGACGGAGTGGGCGGCCACGGCCCGCCAGGCGTGGGTGTGTGTGTCGGTGGCGGCTTTCCTGCATTACTCTCTGCTGTGCTGTTTCTCCTGGATGGCCATCGAAGCGCTTCACCTTTACTTGCTGCTCATCAAGGTGTTCAACATCGACTACAAACACTACCTGCTCAAGCTGTCGCTCGGTGGATGGGGTGAGTCCTGCCGGGGGCAACAAGAGAGGTCAGATGAGGCTTCAACTCCGTTTACACGGAATTTCCATGTTTGGTATCCTGAAGGTAGATTCACCAAGTTAAAACTGTCTGAAGCATACTTTAGATTACTTATCACGTGAAAAGCTGTTTTCATCCTGAGACTGTTTTCAGTCTGTCTTGGTCTTGGTCTTGGTCTTGGTCTTGGTCTTGTCTTAATCTTGCGATGCTCTGGTCTTGGTCTTGTGTGTGTGTGTCATTGATTTTCTTTTTTCTTTCAGGAATTCCTGGAATAATTGTTTCAGTTTCTCTGGGAGTGAAGGACTTCAAGCAGTTTTATGGATTTACAGAGATTACCATGGCTGACAGCAGCCAAACCAGTTCTATGTAAGTACGCTGTACTATTTGTAGGACCTGTGACTGGTCTCGGTCTTCAGACTTGTCTCCACCCCTGAATTCTTGGTCTTGGGATACTCTGGTCTTCGTCTTGACTTGCTCTTATTGCCTTAAAGCCTTGGTCTTAACTTGATCTTGGGATGCTCTGGTCTTGGTCTTGACTTGGTCTTTTGATGCTCTGGTCTTGGCCTTAGTCTTGTCTTAATCTTGAGATGCTCTGTTCTTGATCTTGTCTTAATCTTAGGATGCTCAGGGGCCTCACCTATAAAGCTTGCGGCGCACAAAACGAGCCCCAAACTTTGCGCAGCGGCTCCACTGCGCCAAAGCAGGTACCTATACACATTTTGCGAAGGGAAAAAATGCGCGTGACTTTGCGGTCCTCACCGCCAACAAAATAGCTGCCGTACAGGACCACACAATTCAGAAAAACTACGTGGAGACGACAAAGCAGAAGGAAACGGAATTGAAAGTCCGTTATTTGTCCCGCATGGGGAAAATGCAGGGTTGCAGCGGCAACAAACGTAGAAAGAAAAGTAGAAAAATACAAAGCTTAACCATACAAGGGCAAGTTAAATATAATCTGTATGTAAAATTAGATGTAATTGCATAACAGGAATATACTGACCGACACAACTAATTATTCAAGTTAAATTAAATATTACGGAAATACAAATCGAAGACACATATAATTAAATAATAGATAGAAGCCGACAGATATAAATCAAACATAATTTACACCAGATCCAAGACAGAGATAATGAAATAAATAACAGACATAAGTTCGATATAATTTAAATATACATTTAAGACAGACAGTGAATTGGTGATGACTGCACATGAGGGGAGACACTTTGAGGAAGTCACGTTCAGTGGCTTTGGAATGTTTTCATCCTGTACCCTCACCTTTCTACATCTGCTAAAATAAACACAAAATAAATAGTTCAAAGGGAGCAATCCAACACATCACGTAACAAAAACACCTACAATGTCTCTGCACTTACAAATGCCGACTGTCACTAATGACATAATTTTTCTCATGATACACACTTCAAATTGTTCTCAATTAAATGACAAATTGACACAAAAAATGTTTGCTATTTTGCCATGGCCAAATCTGACGTCCGAACCCCGAATCATCAAGGGTTCACAGCCTCTATGTGCTGCAGCGCGTTAAATCCTGTTGACTCAAGAGGCAAAACAATTTTGATAATGCATGAACACGTCATACTGTGCAACCAATTTCTACAACAATTTTATATTTAGCTTTTTTTAAGGTGTTTCTGCAATGTTGAGACACTATGAATTATGTCAACTCACCTTCAAGTCGGACCACTTTTTTTTTACTTCAGCAGTAGTGGCCCGATGGCGCTGGCACCTGCTCCCACTCAACGTGTCTCCGTTTGTCTCTCCACTGCTCCCCACGAGCGCCGCCGCCATCTTGGATCGCAGGTGCGCCGGTGCGCACTGCAGAGTGAGACGCACGCGGATGGCAATTAGTGATTGTTTCTGATATATTTGGCAATTTTTTAATTCTGAAACATGCACATTTATCTTCATTGAGCTTTTTTACAGCTAATTGTACGTTGTTTTTGTTTTTTTCTTGATGCACATTTTGCAGATATTATTGTTTACATATTTCAAAGGGGATATTTTTTTGTTTTCCCAGTGATATAATTGGCTATTTTGGTATTGATTATATTATTATAAATATATTTTAGTTGGAAGCTAAATGTTATGGTTCAGTCATGTATAAAAATGTATTTCATACTGTGCACAATACTGTGCACAATTATAAGTTTCTCTACAAAAACTGTGCAGAAACTGATAATATAGTAGCTAAATGTCAGAACCAAAGGGTCCTTTGTATATATACAGACCCTTGTAGTGGAAATTAAAGGTGTTTTAAAGTCAGATTCCTTTCAAAGAAAAAAAAACCCACTTAGTGTAGTTTGGCACAGGTTGGTCTCCAAGTGGCCAAATGGGGGTTCGCCTGGTACTATCCAAACTGACCCCTATAAAATCTATGTGCTTTGTGCTATTCTCATGAAACATGGTATAGTTGTAGTCAAGGAGTTACTGTATACAGGCAGTGGCATCATTATGGCTGGCTTCATTGTCATCATGGAGTTTTTCAATGCGGAATCTAAAAAAAAATTCGGTGAAGGTAAAAATTTCATTTTTTTCCTCTATTTTATCACAATTTGCTCAGGCATGTTAAAATTCACAGTGTTTCTGACACTGGAACTATATTCTGTAAGGTCTCAGCTATCAATTGAGACCAAGATTATGCATACTGTCCAAATAATGGTGGAGATATTGTTGATTTAAAATGGATAGGCATTTTCAGGCGAACCTTGCCACAAAAAACCCAAGGGTTTAACAGGTTAAGTGGTAGGATTTGTGTCAGTACAACTGACCGGCACCAACGAAAGCTTTCCTTGGATATTCTTGAATCTTGACTTTTGACTTTGACTTTTGGATCCAAACCACCGAGGAACACTCCCATTTGGACATTTATTTATTTTATTTTATTTCTTAGTTTATGGGCCCAAGGTTGTAATGTTATTGTGTTTTGTATTGTTAAGATCTTTGTGGAACTAAAGAGTTTCAAATCATTCTGCCTCTGTGTCCAGTGGTTATTGTTTCACTCGGCTCCTACGAACCTAGTATGTGACGTGTACATACCCTGAAGTGGGTTACATTTAAAAAAAAAAAAAACTTTTTTAAATATTTTATGTAGGTAGTTTGTATTAGAGTTTGTGCTTCTCTTTTCAAGTGGTGTAAAGAAATTAAAAATATTTTTTGGACATTCATATTTTTGAATTTTATTTAAAAGGTATTGGTTTAGATTACAGTACTAATGGTTAAAAAAGGAGATAAGATTAAAGAAAATTAAATACAGGTTTGTGATGAATAATTAAAAAATTGCAATGGCTGCATTTTTATTAGAATATCCTAATACGTTCGATAGACGTCTATAAGACTAGCGGTTTCTGTAAGGGGTTTAAATTTGGTACAAAAGTAAACGTCTAGCAAACGTCTAAATTTGTACGTCTATAAATAGACGTTCATTAGCGGTTATTTAAACGTCTAAGATCAGAAGAGGCGTATAAATTTGGTATATAAATGAACGTCTAATAAACGTCTAAGTTTAGACGTCTACAAATAGACGTATATTAGTGGTTATTTAAACGTCTAAGATGAGACGAGACGTACAGACATAGAGGGCTAATAGACGGCTAATAGACAGCTAAAAGACGGCTAATGCATAGACGTCTAAAAGACGCCTAGCTTAGACCGCTAAAAAACTTACATTTTCAGACCACTGGTGGACCAATTTTAGACTAGACGTCGAAGAACAATTAGATGTCATTTAGACATCATTTAGACCGAAAAATGCTCGGTGGGCTGTGTCCTCCAAAAAGGACAGAAGACCGGCTCTCCACCTCACCAATAAGGGGCGGGCAGCATCACCTCAAACCTGCATGGAGCGCATCTCACCTGCCGGCCGACACTTGTGTTCTGCCCTGCAGCGAGATGCTGATCGGCCTGGAAAAGTAAAAGCTGCGTTACTCTGCTGAATGTGCGATTAAATTGTAAATGCCATGATTATGCACACTTTTGCTCGTTTGGCTGATCAAAAAGTGTTTTTCTATCGTTTTCATTCGTTTCTTTAGGTTTGGAATAAGATTTAAAATGCTGCTTTTTTTTTATTTGAATGTTCAACTGCCCAAATGTAATTAAAATCTTAATTTTTCGACACTTCATCCGCCTGATCCGCTGTTATCTGCAGGCTCCGCGCGGCGCACCCTCTAATATACCCAAATTTCATTCATGAGTTCATTTACATACCCATATATGGTGCCAAGGGGTGGCGTTGGGGCGGGATTGTGGGTGTGATCGGCCACCGTCACGTTCTCCGCAGGATTTGAAACCGTGACTTGGAAATTGCCAACAGCTGTGCGGCTGACTTTTTTTGGCTCCTGAATTTTTTTTGCGGACAGAAGTTTGGTTCCCACGCACAATTATTGTCAGATTTTCCCACAGAGTTTCATAGGTGAGGCCCCTGGTCTTGGTCTTGACTTGATTTTCGATGCTCTGTTCTTGATCTTGTTTTGGTCTTGGTCTTGCCTTAATCTTGGGATGCTGTGGTCTTGGTTTTGACTTGATCTTTGAGTGCTCTGGGTCTTGATTTGTTCTAGGGTTGGGTGATTTTTTTTCTACAGTACATTCTATATCTATATTGCTACTTTTAAAATACTCCCACCCAGAGATAAACTTATTGGACACATCTCAAAGTTTAAGATGGTCTCATAGTTGTCCAATCATTATTTACACAATATCACTGGAGGTCAAGTTTAGATTTTCCTCTAATGATCACTAGGTCTCATTAACTCCTGTAGACTTAAAGGAATACGCCGAAGATTTTGGACCCACGCCCTACCCGATCATTTACACAGTCAGATAAGCTCATAAATACCTTTATTGTGTCCGTTCGTCCACCGGCTGGCTCCCAGCTGTTAGCATCGTAGTTAGCTTAGCTCAGCTGCGGGAGGTGAAGAGGAAACAGAGCTGTACTGATGAAAGTGGACAAATTACTCTTTCCAGTGGTCCAGGGGACGGCGTATTAGCACGTGAAGTAAATCCGAATGGTTATAAAACATTTAAAAAGACGTGTTTTCTTTTCAATCCATTAAAATAACATTTTGATACACACAGATCTGCACAAGCATAGTGCTCTGCAGAAAGATAAACCAGCGCACAGCGGCTGAGTCTGTGCTTCTACTGCTGTGCTCCGGTATATCCTTCCACGGAGCACTGCGAATTCGCAGGTCTGTGTGTATCAAAACGTTATTTTAATGGATTGAAAAGAAAATACTCTTTTAAAATGTTTTGTAACCATTCGGATTTACTTCATTGCTAATACGCCGTCCCCTGGACCACCGGAAGGAGTATTTTGTCCACTTTCGTCAGTCTGGCTCTGCCTCCTCTTCACCTCCCGCAGCTGAGCTAAGTTAACTACGGTGCCAACAGCTGGGAGCCAGCCGGTGGACGAAAGGACACAATAAAGGTATTTATGAGCTTATCTCACTCTGTAAATGATCGGAATAGGGCGTGGGTCCAAAATCTTCGGAGTATTCCTTTAAGAGGTTGACTAAAAAAAAAATAAATACAATTCAAAATTTCCTTTTGATCTGTCATTAAACTGTAATTTCCAAAGGTTTGGCAAGTGTGTTACAAAAAATGGACCATATGTACAAAGAAAGCCAAAAATGACGGACGACATTGACCTTGTCAGACATTCAGTGAAGACTCTGCAACATAACAACTCCGCAAATTAGAATGAAACAGATGTAGGTCTGACAGTCTTCTGCTTGCCTCCCAGCTGCTGGATCACAGACAACACCTTCTTCTACTCCCTGAACTTGCTGTATTTCACCCTCGTTTTCGTCTTCAATTCGAGCATACTGGTGGCGGTGGCCTCCCGGATCTGCAGGATGAAACAGGTTTTGAAGAGGAACCCGAAGGCGGGAGCAGGGTTCAGTGTGTCCTGCAGGAGCGGCCTCACTGTGCTGGGCCTCACCTGCCTCATGGGGACCACCTGGGGTCTGGCTTTTCTCGGCTCTGGATACATCAACTACCCCATCTTATACCTGTTCTGCATCCTCAACTCCACACAAGGTCCGGATCCAGCAGTGCTTCGAGTCATTTCCTCATTGGTTTGTGCGGTTTCTGATCTTAAAGTAAAGAAAAGAAGGTGATCAGCTGATCTCTGTCTCTCTGATAAGGTTGCTTCATCTTCCTGTGGGTCTGCCTTTCCATCAACAAGCAGAGGAAGAGGAACATGGAGGACAGAATCAACTCAGCCGCTGGGAGGACTTCAGGAGCCAAGTCTGAATGAGCTTCTTTCTCCACCAACTCACTGGTTCATTCAAGATTCATTCAACTCAACTTCAATGAAACGGTGTTCTAGTAACACTCCAGGAAAATGCTTTGTTTTGCTGCTTTTGCAGCGATTCATCTTTATCTTTACACTTAAATGCTGTAACTGGACCAGTGAAGTAGTGCCACAGTAACCTTTACGCCGAGCGCCCACATACTGCGAAACGGCGCTCACGCAGCCGTACGAGTGCGCCCACCTGATGCGGTGCGGCTGCGCCACAGCACTCCGCCTTTTGACCAGACATGCGCTCAGCGCATGTGCGGTAATATGTTTCCATGACGATCTCCATGAAAACATGTTTGATCAGGCACTTTATGTCGTTACAATTTACTCACCACTCACGCCAGTAACTTCAGCTATTGTTGCCCGAGTGTTCTCCTTCCTGCTGGTGTCTTTATAAAAAGGATTACTTGTGTCAGAGAGGATTCTGTGCTCTTGTTCCTCCAGGATCAGTTTCTCTTCATCAACCATGCTTGCTCGAGTTTAAAAACTTCCACTACTCCTTTGTTTTGCGAGTCCAGAGCGTGTTCAGGTTTCAAAATAAAACACTCATCCATAAAAGTCTATATTTGCGCTTTTATTTACATGTAAAAACATGTGTGACAGCTTCAATAGTAATCTGTATCGATATTTATATAAATAATATGCCTAGGGATATAAAAAAGTCAACTTTTGTAGTCATTTGTTTTGATAAAACGGATGTTGCCCTCTTTTGGTTTCCTGTCGCTGCTTTGACATTATGGGAAATTGACTCCGGCTCCGCTGCGCCTCCGGCAAAAATAGACCTGGGACCGAATTTGTGCGGAGAGCGGTCCGCAGTACGACGGCGGGCGGACGCTCGACGCAGCCCTCGCACAGGCAGTGGGCGCGCTCTGCCTGCGACTTCATTGACTTCAATGGGTGCGTAATTGCTGCGTGAGTGCTGCGAACTGCGCGGCGCAGCGCAGCGGAGCCGTTTCGCAGTATGTGGGCGCTGGCCCTTATAGTATGTCCGCCCTGACAGCATGGCTTTGAGACTAGTTTAAACAACTAGCTAGTTAGATTTCTCAGCTCATCTCAGTGTTGTCTTGTAGCCACTCCTCTTCATAAATTGTTGAAATTAAAAAAAGAAATTTTCTTTGACACTTTTACATTTCATTTGGTGTTTTTTCAGACTGAACTGGAGCTTCCTGCAGGCCAGTTTTGGCCCATGGACCATTTGTTTAACACCCCTGTCTTGCAATCAAGAAGACTTTACGACTCTCAATAACTTTTTGCCCCACATCCCCCACCCACAGATCCAAAAATATCTTGATTTTACGGTGAGAAACATCACACCTCCCTTTTTATTGGCTAAACACTTTCATCACATCCTTCCGTCAAAATGTGGAAAGAGAAGCAAACTGAGGTCAAACTGAGAAACAAAGACTTTCGCTCTTTTGTCTGGAGCCGGATTCTGCAGGATGGATGAGAAATGGTTGAGATGTGCACACTATTTTCTTATAAAGACTTTTCTTTCTCAGTAACTGCCTGCATGATGTGAAAAGTATTGCTTAACTTCTTTAGCTCATTTCTGGTGAAACTTTGTTTTGTTGCAATTCTTGCTACTTAAAACTGGAAAGTTGAACAATTTGCAATTTTCAATGTTCTGAGAGTTCTTCACCATTTACTTTGGTCACTTCCTGGAAGTACGGGATCCCCTCAGGTATCATGAATTAACCCATTCAGTCCACAGACAACTGAAGACAAATGTCCATGATTTCATTCCACCTCAGACTTTACTAATATTCCAGTACTGTTTGATATTTAACCTCAATGGCAGAAAATGCAGCTTGAAGTTTGAAAACTGAGGGAAGAAACTACTAAAACAGCAGCTGAATTGCAGCCTATGTGCAAGAATAAACCTCATAAGCATGCATCGTCCGTCCAAGGAAAAGAAACTGGGGAAACATAAACGGAGGCCTCGCCCCTGTGGCTTTTATGTAGAGATACATCTCCAAAAAGGAGAACATGGATGCAGTCGTAGCCAGTTTAACTGGGTAAATCTACCCAGGGTTTTCCAATGGTGATCAGCATCAGTAGCAGCTGTTTTCAGCACCTGACCTGTGACAGTCAGGGAGAAACCCATCAGAGCAGCTCCCTTCAAAGAGGAGCAGACAAATGTTCAACAAAAATTAGGAATTCAAACATCATCCAGGACAAAGCAACACTGCTGCTGCAGCAAACGACAAGGAAGGAATGCTGGGAGAAACCTGTCAACTCTGTTAGTGCATCGCTTGGTGGGATTATATAATATCAATTCATCAGACAACAGAAACAGACGTTTGGAGCAGAGCTTCCTCAGTGTTCTTCCTTTACTTTAATTAATGTGTTGGAATATTAATTCCTCACTGTGACAGCACCAGTAGTTGTGCATCCGATGAATTCATGTTTCTGCAGTTCTGCCTTTAACTTCATTAATCAGATGTAACTGTAGTGGAGATAATTGGACTTGGGAACAAGTGAAGAATAAAACCTTCAAAGCTGAGTGTCAAGTTTTTATTTTATTATGACAAAGGATTTCATCTCTCTCCGAAAACTCTTTCCCTCATGATCTGAGCATCTTCTAAGAATGGGCTGATCCCTTATCCAGAACATAACCTACGTAACTTACCGTGGTGATTTACCTGGTAAGAACCAGCATCACATAGCTGAGAACCGGGGTTAACCCAAAGTCATGATGATGAGAGAAAATCCCACTTCGGAGAATATTCCTCAGGTCTGAGGGTCAGTCTGTGTTCACATACGCAGGTCTAACACTTTTCAACAGCCCAAACAAAAGAAGCAGCCTTTTTTCCCTAGCATGGCCTACTTCCTCTCAGCAGTGGAAGCAAAGGCAGCCATCCACTTGAGGTTCCCAGAGAGAGTGTGTGTGTGTGTGTGTGTGTGTGTGTGTGTGTGTGTGTGTGTGTGTGTGTGTGTGTGTGTCTGTCAGTCAGTCAGAGCAGTCAGTCTTGAGTCTGCCCTGTCCGTTGTGATGATTGTTGGCAGTTCAGGGCTACAGACTAAAACTTTCCACATTTATTCCACAAATACCGATATAACCAATAATAAAGGATCTCTGAACTCCCTTTTGTTGATTTGTTTCTTCATATTAATCATAGTAAATACTGCACATAATACTTGCTCTCTTTTATAATATGTCTGTATATATTAGTTTCTATGTTTTTCTTTGTCTCATTGCTGCCTTGTGGCCAGCGAGTCGATGTTACTTCACACATACATGTCGAAAAAAAGGAAAAAATGAAGTAAGAATAACTACAATTGTGTAAATAATCTCCAGATGATATTTATAGGTTATTGGGTGCAGATTGTTTTTGAATTTCTCTCTTTCCCAACTTCATAAAATAAATGACGCATGAGAGCGTTTCAGTTCCCGCAGAGCTCCTCACCCTTTATGACTGGGATCTTTCGCAACGTTTAGAAACTTCCTCTTTCTTCTGAGAAGCCTCTCATGAGCCCAGTCAGGGTAACAACAGAACAACCGCCTATTTCTACTTTAAACGGAACAAAAACCGATTGATTGTTGATCAGTAGATTCTCCATTGTGAAGCAGTCGTCCTCAAACTGTGAAAGCGCAGACGGAAAGAATCCGATGTAGACGTCGGAATCCTGTCATGAATCACTTCCTGCTGTGGGCTGCCAGCCTCCGCACTGCCTGAGCCATGTGACAGTTGCTGATGTGAAACTCACCTCACCCAGCGGAGCGATGCCACGCGGCGACCAGTCATGACCAGCAACACCATGTGGATCGCTCGTCTCCTCGCTGCGCTCCTCTGCTTCTCGACATCCTGGGCGGGTGAGCAAACTTATCGGTTTGACGATGATCAGAGCAAGAGAAACGTGTTGTTATTTTAGTTCTCTGTGATGAGAATAGAAACCACAACCAGAGCATGAAATAGCCTAAACAGACCATCTTCTGTGTCTGTGACGGTGTTCTGAATTCTGACTGTTTCTCTTTGACAGGCAACTGTCAGCACGTCCTCGATAACTGCTATAGCAGCACAAACACCAGCTGGATCCAGTAAGTCTGAAGGACCATCCTCAACCTGACAGTGACAGCTGAAGCCTTCAGTTCTTACTGTCCACACAACAAAAAATATCCTTATTTATTGATTTATTGGTCTTTTTTAACCACTCTGTATATTACCTGCTTTAACACCGTTGCCGATTCTGTCACACTGTAAGATTTTCTTCTATTTGGCCAGTTTTAACAGCCAAGATACATAGGTTACAGCATCTATCTATGTGCTTCCTGTAATGTTCTGCGCCCTATAGGCACTCCGAAATACCAGTTTCCCATTGTTCAAATCTCCAGCAAAGGGAACTGATATTTTGGACACTCTTTCATGGTTTATCTCACCAAAGTCCCAGAATACCCAACACTCATGACAATAGAGCCAATCAAACACTTCTGTCATGATCAGACCTACTACCTAAAAAAAACCTCCTAAGGCCAGCATGTAATCAAATGTTTTTAATTGTGGTTATTAGCAGAGACTTTAAGGGTTTGGACAGAAAGCTGTCTCCCACTATATCTTCTGTTTACTGTCCCCTTTAACTCTAGACATGGAGTGTTTCCAGTCGCATGTAAGAAAAACTGTCTGATATTGAGATTGTGTCTCTGGATTTGACTGAATTGACAAAGATTTCCATGAAAATGTAGAAAAACATCTAATGGACTCGATCTTGATGATGTTGGAATCTAACTATTCTTGTAGACCTGCAATGGTGAAAAATGCCACGTGTCTGTCTTTGTAGGTGTTATGAGAGCAGAATCTTAAGGTGTTCTACTGGACGTTTGGATATACCCGGCTTTAAAAAAAAAAGGGTCAGCTCATCTGTAGAGGTAAGGAAGTGTGTGGCTGGTAAAACCATCTTTTAAGGCATTTCCTGGAGCTTTGGCAGATTTGCTGGCAGTTTTGTGAAAACGTGTGTGTGTGTGTGTGTGTGCGGGTGTGTGTGTGTGTGTGTGTGTGTGTGCGTGTGTGTGTACTTCAGGCTGAAGCCATTCCTACCCCAGAGCACAGGGTGAACATCCCGTCCTCAGCTCTGCAGAGGAGCTCAGGCTCTTCAGAGGAGGTCGTTCTGGTGGCCACCGTCATCAACAGCACATATTTCCAGGTTAGCTCGCTGTCAGGCCGCCCTGCACGGTCTCTCAGGTCCATTTGATCCACAACAGTTTCACGCCATGCTTCACCTGCTCCTCAATCCCACTGCAGCTGAGTCCCCCCCGGAAGAGTCGGGCCTTCCCCCGGCCTGCCCCCCTGCCGGGCTCTGTTTTAGGGGGTCTGGTCTTGGCCGTGAAGGTGGGAGGACGTCCGCTCCGAGACCTCTCCGAGCGCGTCAACTTAACCTTCAAACACAACAGCAGTGTAAGAAACGGCCGCGTCGGCTGCTGTCGGATCAGGTCTCCGCCATGTTGTGACGTTCTCTGTTCTTGTGGTTCAGGGGGAAATTGGAACGTGTGTGTTCTGGGACGCTTCCCAGGATGGAACAGGTGGGCTTTGATGGCGTTTCTGCTGTGGTGACGTGAGGAAAATAGGTCACGCTAACAGTGCGCTTTTTCTCAGGTCAGTGGAACACTGAGGGCTGCCTTACCGCAGACACTGGATCTCATTACATCTGCAGCTGCAACCATCTGAGCTTCTTCGCTGTGCTTGTGGTAAAGAAAGACAATGTTACACTCTGATAAACTCGTGACAAGTCATCGCCTCAACTTCTCCCACAAACCACTGGGGCATTTACACAACACAAGTACAAATGCTTGTTTTGGCATTTTCTTTTCAGAAAGTTTTTGTGTGTGTGTGTGTGTGTGTGTGTGTGTGTGTGTGTGTGTGTGTGTGTGTGTGTGTGTGTGTGTGTGTGTGTGTGTGTGTGTGTGTGTGTGTGTGTGTGTATAGCAGTGTTTTGAAAAAGTGGAAATTATGTAGTTAGCATGTTTTAGCTATTTGTGTGTACTGTTGGTTGTTTTTGTTAAGGAAGCCACCCACACCATCATAAGAATTTTCAATAAGTCCAACCTTTCAAGCCTGTTTTAAAAAGTTGGATTTTCAGTGACTCTGACCACTGTAGTCGTGGAAACGGACTCCCAAAATGCACTGTGCCTTGGAAATGGGACAGCTCTGCTGCAGCGGATGCGACGCAGACGCGACACAGACGCACTGCGTTCGGTGTAAAATTAGGCCTGAGTCCTCCTCAGTCAGAGCAGTTGTCTTATCAGTTTTAGTGTCTGTGGTTTGGCTGTTTTTTTTTTTTTTTTTTTTTTTTTTTTTTGTGCAGTTTGCTTGTGAAAAACTGATATAGTGGATGGAATAATCATGTTCATTCATTAAAGAAACATACTTAAGCATGCAAGATACCGCTTTCTTAAAGGACAATTACAAGTATGAGTACTAACCCTTAGATACTTGCCGATACACAATACAGATGAAGAGTCCTTATTTAATGTGATTAAACCTAACTGAAAGCAGCAGGGAGCGCTATGGGCTATCGGGCCACACCAGAGGTCGCAGACCTGAGAATACTGTCCTCTGTTACAGAACCCGAAAATTTCACTGGACAGGGAAACTGTGGTGACTCTGAGCTACATCACGTACGTGGGATCCTCGCTCTCGGCGGCGCTCACCACCATCAGCCTGATCATCTACATCTGTTTCCAGTCAGTTTTCCTGAGCAGTGATAAAAGCACCTCAAACATGCTCCATTTTTGTAATGAACTTGTCATTTGTGGCACCTAACTGTCGCTATGGGATTGTGTTTCAGCGGGCGACGTCCTGAGAAGTCCATCGGTGTTCACATGCAGCTGACGGGAGCGCTGCTCAGCCTCCACCTCAGCTTCCTGCTGTGCAGCCTCTGGTCCAGGCTGCAGGGGCGGAGCCTGGACGGCTGGGTCTGCAGCGGTCTGGGCTTCTTCCTGCACTGGTCCCTGCTGGCCGCCCTCAGCTGGAGTGTCCTGGAGGGGTTCCACCTCTACCTGCTCCTCATCCGGGTCTTCAACATCTACGTCAGGAGATACATGCTGAAGCTCAGCCTGGTGGGATGGGGTGAGGACAGGCTGTTTGAGCAGGATTGTTACTCTACAGGCAAAAAAAAAAAGGGGGGGGGGGGGGTTGTCACCAATATGGCTTTAAGTCACACTGAACTCAGAGATTTAATGGGTTTTGTCTGTTGTCAGGTTTTCCCACTGTGGTCGCAGCTGTCTGTGCCGCCTCTGGAGTTTACGGTACTTATAGAGTGAACGTGACGGACACGACCAGTCATGTGTCAGAAGCACCAGAAGCACAGATGTAAGAACACACTCTCTCTCTCTCTCTCTCTCTCTCTCTCTCTCTCTCTCTCTCTCTCTCTCTCTCTGTTCATGATGTTTAAGGCCTGTACTATGGAGCTCGATTTTGTCTCATCGAGGTAACTTCAGGGATCCCGGGTGGATTTTCTGTCTTATGAACAAGACCTGCAGATCCCGAAACAGCCCATGGACTCTAGACTATTTGTTCCCAGACCATGTGGTCTTCTGCTCTCGGCCATGCGGTCACGCTTTGTCTGGACATACAGGTTGATAACCTGCTTCACAGTAACTCTTATCAAGGACATTGAGGATGTCTGGTTTGTCAGTCCAGATAGCAAAGATATAGTTGGTATGATGATTCCAATTGGTGGTATCAGCATTTGTGATTCCTGGCAATTGACAATACCCAACTGCCTGGGAAATTAAAGTCCTGGTGCTTCTAGTTTGGCCTGCTACCCCGGGTGTTGTGGCCCTTGGCAGTTTATGAGGTGCCAATCTCAAGAGTAAAAAAGATGGAGAGGAGAGTTACTGTCTACATCAAGAAGTGGCTTGGAGTTCCATGCTGCCTCACCAAAATAGGCCTGTACTTAGAAAGTGTCCTCAAGCTGCCTCTCACCAGCCTTACGGAGGAGTTCAAGTGTGCCAAAACACGTCTGCAAATGACCTTGAATGAATCCAAAGATCAAGTGGTTAGGGACAATGCACCTATCTTGGCTACTGGGCATAATTGGACACCAGCAAGAGCGGTGGAAGAGGCAACTGCAGCTCCTAGATATGCTGACATTGTGGGGAATGTTCAGCAAGGAAGAAGAGGTCTTGGATTAACAGCCAGCTGTCCAGCTTGGAGAAGTGCTACTGCGCCACCACGGAGAAAGATGGTGGTGGAGGAAGTGCGGCATCAGGAGGAGGCGGCAAGATGGACCCAGGCAGTTGCCCTTGGTAAACAGGGTCTGTGGACGCGGTAGGAAGGAGTTGAAAGAAGGAAGCTGAGTTGGAGGGATGTATGGGCTATGGATGCAAGGGACCAGAGCTTCGTCATCATAGCTACATATCTACATGTCCTTTCAACACCAACTAATCTCCACCAGTGGTTTGGTAAAGATCCTGCCTGCTTCCTGTGCGCCAAGTCAGCCTCCCTCCGTCACATACTCACAGGGTGCAGAACCAGCCTCACCCAGGGTGGTACACTTAGCGGCATAACCAAGTCTTGAAGAGCCTTGCTTCTACACTGGAGAGAATTTGATCCAGCATTAACGCCCTACCAGTGTCAACATCTAATACCTCATGGAGAACTGCTTTCATCCATGAAGGGGCCACTGCTAGCAGGAGCAACTCTACACCATCAGAAAGAAGCCAGCTGTGCCCAGCACGCGACTGGAAAATGCTGGCAGATGTCGGCAAACAGCTGGTCTTCCCCTCAGAGATCACCACTACCACATTGAGGCCTGACCTGGTGCTCTGGTCCCCTTCCCTAAAGAAGGTGTAGTTGAGCCCACTGTACCCTGGGAGGACTCCATGGAGGAGGCATATGAGCGGAAGCACCTTCGGTATTTTGAGCTGGCCACGGAAGCTCGAAATCGTGGCTGAAATGCTGAAATTCGCCCAGTGGAAGTTGGATACAGAGGCTTTATTGGAACATCCACCATAAAACTTCTGGCGGACTTGGGAGTGAGGGGCCACAGCCAGCGCACAGCCGTTAAAGCTGCATCAGAAGCAGCCGAAAGGAGCAGCCAGTGGCTCTGGCTGAAGAGGAGCGACCACAGTTGGTCCCCTAAGTAATGAGACAGGAGGTGTGCGGATATCCAAGGTGACTCATAACTAATTAAACTTGGGACGCAAGCTCAGGACTGATCATCCTGCAGCTGGCCGCCTCTGGAGAGGGTGTATAGTGTTAAAGGCCGAAACACCCTTTGACCCAGAGGAACACTACCGATGATGCGTACCCATAAATTTATTCCTTCTTCAAGTCTACCAGTCACCATTTACCAACAAGTCCACCGATTGCATGTGCTCGCACAAGAATAACAACATCACATTCTTTGTTTTCTAGAATCAGGATGTCTGATGTTCTGGATGTTTGGTGTTCTGCGTGTTTGGTGTTCTGGATGTTTGGCGTTCATGATGTTTGGTGTTATGGGTGTTTGGTGTTCAGGATGTTTGGTGTTCATGATGTTTTGTGTTCTGGATGTTTGGTGTTCAGGATGTTTGGTGTTCATGATGTTTGGTGTTCTGGATCCTCGTCAGATGTTGGCTGAACAGCGACTTCCCACACATGCTCCCGGTGGCCTACAGCACTGTGGTGGTCTTCCCCTGCCTGGTGGTCCTGTATAACACCTGCATGCTGGTCCTGGTGGTGCTGAAGCTGTGGAAGCTGAGGATGGGTGGCCGAGGCTTCGAGCGCGGCTCCGACTGGAGGAAGATGTGCCGCGAGCGGGGGCGCCAGGTGTGGAAGGACTGTGCCACCGTGTTGGGTCTGAGCTGTGTGCTGGGGCTGCCATGGGGCCTCGCTGTCACCACACACATCTCCACCGCCGGCCTCTATATCTTTACAGTGCTCAACTCCCTGCAGGGTGAGTTCCAGAGTGATCCCGCTGCGGTCACTGAAGGTCATCCTCTGGACCATCTGACTGTGTGTCTTCTCTGTTCAGGTGTTTTCGTCTTCCTCTGGTCTCTGGCTTTGACCTGCAAGTCTCGATCCGAGAACAACTCATCAAGCAAATACCCCTCCTCACAGAAAGTCATGACCACCTCCTTCAACAGCTGATAGTCGCTCACATACGCACACTCGTCACCTACATTAGGTGACTAATGGACTCACATTTCTCTGGTTCTTCCTCAATGAATCATAGATGTTAATATTGGATACCTTGTTTGTAAATGTGTTTTTCAATATTACGTAAAGATGATCTGAACTTCTTTCTGAGTTCTTTATCAAAATGACATTTTTCCCAATGCTATCATTGGCCTTCATGAAAGACAGCTATGTAACTGTTCTTCTGAGATTTCTTTTTCTTGGGGGGAAGACGACTGTTGTGAAAACAGACACTTAACAGTTCTGAGAATTTGAGGCAGAGTGAGAGCTCTGTTGTCAGACGTAAAGGCAGAAAATCAGAATTTAAAAAACGACTATTTATTTGGGGGCAATAAGGTGGATAAAGAGAGGCATATTGAGGGAGCGACAGAAAACACAAAGGTGTGGTGGGCAAAAGTAGTGGATAAAGGACAACAGCAGAACTGCTGCCGGTGTAGGTACCAGATCTGTCCAGCCTGCCAAATCTGTCCGGGGGCCCGCGCCTGCCGATGACATGTCACATTCTGATTGGGCCAAATGCGCATCCGATGACGTGGCACATTCTGATTGGGTTTAATGACGTATCACATTATGATTGGCAGTATGATTGGTTGTAAAAATACAGCGTTTGTTTTGATACCGGTGAAGAGCGAGATGATAGCGAACGACATGGAGAATAAGAAGGAGAACGAGAAAGCGTTTTATAGGAGATTTGGGATTTTTTTTTTTTCCTGTGTGTATGAAATGTGTAATATAATTGTGAAGTTTGCAGCTCTTTTTGGTTTCATGTCTATGTTGACTATGTCTATGTTATTTTTTGCCTTTGTCAATGTGAAATTGTGCTGGGAAAAAAAGATTAACAGAAAAACAATATGTTGTAGCAGCCCTGCTTTCATTGCAGTTGACACAAGTATGCCAAATAAATACTGTAGTTATTCTACACTTAAAGGGCAACTTCGGTTTTTTGACATCTGGACCTTATTTCTAGGTGTGTACATGCTCATATACTCACTCAGACAAACATTGTGCAGCACGGAGTCCTTCAGAAGTTATTTAGATCCAACCGATTTAGCCGCGCTTAGCAGGGGCCACGGCAAGGGAGCTTCAGCGTGGGACATAATCTCTGCAAAGTCGCACATTTCGGCTATATTTCTTCATCCATCGCCAGTGTTATCATAAAGTCAGCTCGTCTACTGTCTTCAGGTGGGTCAGCTCAGCTGACAAGCTGACAGTTTTCACAAACTTAGCCACAATTAGCTCGGATGGGAACTTCGCGGAGCTCCTCTCCCGAGCAGAGAGGCACTTTGGCTGGGCCTTGGCTGTCAAGTCGCGTGGGCGTCTGACTTCCAGGGCTGAGTTGGTCCGAGTCGGGGCCGAGGTGGGTAAACGGCCCGGAGTTTGCTCCACGGAGTCTCCGGAGGTCTCCAGGCCAGCCTGGCTGCACCGGGCCGCGGTGCGCGCGGGGACCCGCTGCGTCCCGCCTGGATGTCTCTCCTCACCGAGGGTCTCCGGAGGTCTCCAAGCCGTCCTGGCCACGGTGCGCGCGCACAGCCGCAACGCGGCTGCCGGGTCTCTCCCCTCGCCGGGAGGACCCGGAGGTCTGCAAGTCGGCCTGGGCGCACTGCGTGCGCACCGCGGCCCGAGCGCGGTGCGCCCGGGCCGGCTTGGAGACCTCCGGAGACCCGCGGTGAGGAGAAACATCCAGGTGGAATGTGGCGTGTCGGCCTGGAGATCTCCGCAGACCCTCAGTGAGGAGAGACATCCAGGCGGAACGCGGCGGGTCCCTCCGGAGACTCCGTGGAGCAAACTCCGGGCCATTTACCCACCTCGGCCCCGACTCAGACCAACTCGGCCCAGGAAGTCAGACGCCCGCGCGACGTGACAGCCGAGGCCCAGCCAAAGTGCCTCTCTGCTCGGGAGAGGAGCTCCGCGAAGTTCCCATCCGAGCTAATTGTGGCTAAGTTAGTGAAAACTGTCAGCTTGTCAGCTGAGCTGACCCACCTGAAGACGGTAGACGAGCTGACTTTATGGTAACACTGGCGATGGATGAAGAAATATAGCCGAAATGAGCGACTTTGCAGAGATTATGTCCCGCGCTGAAGCTCCCTTGCCGTGGCCCCCGCTAAGTGCGGCTAAATTTGTTGGATCTAAATAATTTCTGAAGGACTCCGTGCTGCACAATGTTTGTCTGAGTGAGTATATGAGCATGTACACACCTAGAAATAAGGTCCAGATGTAAAAAAAAAACGAAAGCTGTTCTGTTGGGCTTCATTTTTACACACTATCATTAAATCACCATCCAAGTGCACTCTAGCCCTGATCACTTCCCCAATTTTCTCCTGCAGAAAGCGAAAGAGAGCCACCGGCCAGAGGCGGGCCGTGCCAACAGGCAAGCCAGGCAATTGCCTGGGGCCCCGGCTTTTAGGGGGGCCCTCGCAAGGAGGCCCCTGAGAGACCGGGTACCCCAAGTGGTAATACATGTACTGCACAGAAACGACAACAATCCGCATTTATGATGCAATTATGAAACGACGACGTCGCAAACCCCCTTGCGGGGCCACGCACGGCCCTGTCAGCCTTCAGCGCTGTCTGCGTCAATCAGGCCAGCCGCAAGGGTTACTACCTCCGCCAGGAGGTTATGTAATCATGCCGGTTTGTTGGTTGGTTTGTTGGTTTGTTAGCAAGATCCCAGAAAAAGTGACTGACGGATTGCAATGAAACTTTGTGGAAAGGTGGGTCTTGGGCTAACTTAGAATTGATTAAATTTTGGTGATGATCCGGATCACTGTCTGGATCCAGGAATTTTTTAAAGGATTCTTTATCATTGAGAGATAGGGAGTCTTTCACATGGTTGGGCAGGCCCGCCGACAGGGGGGACAAACGCCTGGTTCACAAGGACGCGCCGCTTTCGACGCGGAAGTGAGAAGCGTCGCGCACCGACTGTCAGATCAGTGCCCCTGTTAACCTATCTGACGGTTCATACAAGAGGCGCAGGACAGCGCAGCGTGTGTAGCAGCGTGCGTAGCAGCTCGCGCCGTGGACCGCGGCCGCTCCGCTCCTCTCTATTTTCTCCGCGAGCCGCACGCCGTGCACCGCCAGTTGTAAAGCTGGACAGAGCAGATTGCACCACACAGGAAGTTGGGAACGGAAAATACGAGAGAATCCGGTCAATTTTCAAATTAAAATGAAGTAAAATAACATTAATTATGTTGCTTTTCCGTTTTCCTTTTCAGATAAACACACACACACACACACACACACACACACACACACACACACACACACACACACACATACACACAGGGAGAGAGGGCGACAGGATGACAGACAGAGGCACCGCACGCTGCAGCGCTCGGCTCTGATCACACCTCGATCACAGTGTTGTGTGATTATATATGGTGTTCTTATGGTTGCTGGTGACTGATTTGAGCTGTGGCGGAGGTCTGCGCTCTCTGAGTGCCAAATTCTAGTTGTATAATATAATTATTGATAAGCCAGGGCTTCAAGGACTTCTGTTGGTCCCTGGATCTAAAAGAAGAGATTAGGGGTTCTCTAAGTTTTTCAGTATACATAGTATAGCTGGGCCGTTAACGGCGGTAACGTGCTGCGTTACTGCGAGACTGTTATCGCGCGAGAAAAAAAATGTCACCGTTATCTCTGTTTTTCAAAGTTGGGTCTGGGAGCTATGCCTACACATGCAAGCTATGCAATTCGCTTTGATATATTTTAGTGTGGATGTCTGCCTGGCCCAGCCTGGCTGAATAACGCTGTGGGGGGTGAAAAAGCCGAACCTGTCCTGCCGCGAGAGTCACACCGCGTACACTGCTGAGCGTAAAAAAAAACACACTCGTGCTTTTAGCGGTGAAACACGGTCCATTCCTCATTATTTGCCATGTTGAACTCGGCCGAATTATCAGAAAAATCATGAGGAAAAGGCCGGTATAAGGCACAAACTGAAAGCAGGAGCGCAAATATGAAAAAAATGAAAATCAAACTTAAATTCCGTGTTTTGCCGGTGCACCGTTTCTCCCGCTGGGCTTTCTTCAGGCGCTGAAAACACGCAAAACAAAGTAAATTTCCCTTCAACACACAATCTGGCTTAATAAAGATAAGGATGAGGCACAATTCGGCGTGACTGAATTTATCCTGCCTTCTCTGTCTGAGAGTCGGAGATATGAAGTTTGAGGAAGTGTGTGCTCATAACAAAATTTCATTTTTCATCTGTTTCTGACTTGGTTGATGACACATGAACACAGAACTGTGTCAAATTACCTGTTGTTACCTGTGATGCCTGCTGATTATTTATGTCTAATTGAAGAAACAGAAACTCGTTATTGATTACTTATTTCTTATTTATGTAAGACATACGTTTTGAATGGCCTTGGCTGACTTCAAATGAGCCATTTTAATCACGATTAATCGCGATTAACTCTAGGATTACAATTACTCCCGATTAAGGAATTTAATCGTTGTCCCAAAGAATGTGTGCAAAAAAAACTTTTTTTCGGTGTGCATGGATGGGGTGGGGGCCCGATGAATTTTTTTGCTTGGAGCCCCCAAGGACCCTTGCCCCATCACTGTCACCGGCCCTACTGTTCTAATATCATGGCCTTCCTTAAAGGTGCATTAAAGGTGCATTAAGTAGTTTGCATGTTTTATGCAAAACAGCGCCCCCTGCAGGCCTTGGGCGTAATGCAGCTTAGTGAAAAACTCGTGCCTGTGGCTCGTGTGCACGGAAGAGGGGAACTCCTTCCTCGCTCTTTTAATAGTGCTCGAGTAAAATTTAAGTTTCTTTTACCTGGTGGAGTCTGTGCTGGAGCTGTGGCAGTGCTAGAAGCCAGTCTTTTCTTGCTTTCTGGAAGATCCTGCTCAGTTGTTGCTCACTAAGCATCTGGCGGAGTAATGGCGGACAAAACAAAACCTAACCAGCCGGAGCGTGCATTACGTCATTCCTTTCAAATTCTCCCAAGAAAAATTCTGGTGCCAGACCAGCACTGCAACTTTCAAGTGACAATTTAGCGCTGTAAGAGGTACTTGTAATGAATATGTCAGGGCACATTGTACACATCATTAAAAATGTGTAACATATTTATGGTGGAAAATAAGTATTTTTAAGGTTGTAAAACGAAAGTTACGCATGTAACTACGGTTCTATGAATCCTGGATGACCGCCAGAGGCGGTGCATAAAGCACTGAATGATCATCTTTGCGCCCTCGCAGGTCGAGAATGTATACAAACAAAGTCACCGGTGACCTACGTGCACCTATATAAGTCACGTGACACCGGAAGCCAGTCCCTTAGACTTTCTCGCGAGCACACGAGGATTCCGAGGGACCCGACGCTCTGGCGGTCATCCAGGATTCATAGAACCGTAGTTACATGCGTAACTTTCGTTCTATTTCATCCTGTCAGACCGCCAGAGGCGGTGCATAAAGCACTGGATGACACATACCAACAAAGTCCCGAGGAATCGAAAGCAACCCCCGCAGAACAAGTTCTCACCTCAAGACGATGACTATCGCCCCAGGACCCCCTGAAGCGGATGATGCACCGCCACATTCACTCGGTAGAGCCGGGAACGTAGACGGCGGCGTCCATGAGGTAGCCGCACAGATGACGTGGAGGGGAACCCCGCCATCGCAGCCCATGAAGTGGAGAGCCCCCTGGTCGACTGACACCGCACACCATCCGGCGGGGGATGGCCCTGCGAAACATAAGCCTGTTGAACAGCGCCCACCACCCAGTGAGTGAGTCGCTGCGTGGACAGCACCAGGCCCCTCCGAGGACCGCTATAACATAGAAACAGGCAAGTAGACCGGCGCATCGAAGCTGAGGCCCGGATATACACATCCCAGGCACGAACCGGCACAACAGCTCATCCGCCGTTGGCGGCCCCAACCGTGCCAGCTTGAGGGGGTGGATCTCGCCCCTGGCTGTAGCCCCCCTGGGAAGGGAAGTAGCATCAGGCCACAGTGTAACACCAGAGCCCTCAGCATTCCATTTAAGCAGAACTCATGAATAGACACTGCGTGCAGTTCTCTAATACGTCCTAATAGAGAGAAATAGAAAGTCATTTCAGATCCGCCCGTCCCAGTGGTCAACAGGAGCAGCCCACAGGACCTCCAACACCACCGGCAGGTCTCCCAATGGCGCTATGGGACGTGCCAGGGGATGGAGCCGCCTGGCACTCTTCAAAACAGAGACACATTCCTGTCAGAGCCCACCGAGCAACCGTGGAACCCTTGATGCCAGCAGGAAATCCCTGCCACATACACAGTCAGGGTGGATGGCGAGCGACCCTTATCCAACCGGCCCTGTAGGAAGACCAAGATAGAGGCAACCAGGCAACGAACGGCCTCAAGTTCCCGTCCCCGGCACCGGGCCTCAAACAGTTTCCACAGATTCGCGTACAAGCGCTGCGTGGTGGGGGCACGAGCACTGGAACAGTGCGTCCTACTGCCCCCCAAACTCGGAGAAGGAGACTCCGGGCCCTGCAGTGGCCACACCCACAGCTGCAGGCGCTCCGGACTGGGATGCACCAACCGCCCC
Organism: Salarias fasciatus; assembly: GCF_902148845.1. NCBI lineage: Eukaryota > Metazoa > Chordata > Actinopteri > Blenniiformes > Blenniidae > Salarias > Salarias fasciatus. Next base: position 5,529,903 of record NC_043745.1, read on the forward strand.
CCTAGTTGTGACAGGAGACCCCACCTGGAGGGCAGAGGAACGGGAGAGCTGCAACAGAGCCTGTGCAGCAATGGAACCAAACCCTCCCCGGCCAAAACGGAGCCGCCAGGAGGAGACGGTGACCCCCGTGAAGGACCCTCATCAGAGTTGGAAAGAACAGGGGAATGGGAGGGAAGGCATACAGGGGAGACCGGGGCCAGTCGTGCGCCAGCGCATCCTGCCCCAGTGGACCACTGCCGTCCTCGAGGGAAAACCACAGGGGACAATGGGCGTTGTCCCTGGCCACAACCAAATCTACCGCAGCCTTGCTGAACAATGCCCAACTGCGGTTGACCACCTGTGGGTGGAGCCACCACTCCCCGGCCCGGGGCCGCTGGCGAGACAGAAGATCTGCCACCAAGTTCTGCGTGCCCGGAATATGTGCAGCCCTCAGGCTGAGAAACCGCAGGGCAGCCCAGGACAGAAGCTGCCGCGTCAGTGACACCAACCTTCGAGAATGCGTCCCGCCCATATGGTTGATGTGGTGAACCACAGTGGTGCTGCCGGAACGCACCAACACATGTCTGTGCCACAGTACCGGTAAGAAGTGGTCCAACGCAAGCTGCACTGCCAATAGCTCCAGCGCGTTGATGTGGTCCAGGCGCAACGTCGGGGCCCACGTCCCCCGAGCTGAACGCCCCTGCCACGTCGCGCCCCACCCTGTGAGAGACGCGTCGGTGTGGACCACCTCCCTCCGAGACGGAAGGGAGCCCAGTGAACACCCGCCACAATCTACGCCTGTTCCTCCATTGGGACAGGGATTCGAGGCAAGGGGTCGACACGCGGAGCTGTCTATGCCTGTGCACAACCCTGGCGGGATCCAGGCAAAACCCGTTGAGCCACATTACATCGGCCGCAGGGAAAGCAGACCCAACGGAACGACCGTGGAGGCAGCAGTGAGCTTCCCCAGAAGACGCAGGTACAGGATGAAAGGCAGGAGTCTGCCGGCGCGAAAGAGGCCCAGCATGACCCTGATACTGTCTACCCTCGGGCAGAGGGCTGAGCGAGCATCGTTACCGAATCCAACTCCACCCCCAGAAACACTGTGCGTTGCGCGGGCATGAGACTGCCCTTGGCCAGCTTCATCCGCAGGCCCAGCCGTGCGGCATGATCCAAGACAGCCTGGGAGTCTCGTACAGCCTGAGCCCGAGAGGGGGCACACACCAGCCAATCGTCGATGTATGGGAGGATCTTCAGCCCGGTCGCCTGCAGCGGAGCCAGCGCAGCAGCGACACAACGTGAAAACACCCTGGGTGACAGGGAGAGGCCAAATGGAGGGACGTGAAACTGGTAGTGGCAACCCCTGAATGCAAACCGCAGGAACTGCTGATGCTGTGCCGCAACTGGCACATGAAATGATGCGTCCGTCAGGTCAATGGATGTGAACCAATTGCCCTGGGAAATCGCCTGCAGCATCTCCTGTGTGCGCAGCATGTGAAACGGAAGTCGTTTCAAAAAACATTGAGCCCCCTCAAATCCAAAACCGGGCGCAAACCGCCGGTCTTCTTCAGCACCAGAAAACGAGAGTAAAGACCCCCCGGATCGCGCTGGTGTTGACGGGCATAAAAGCGCCCTTGTCCAGTACGTTGTGATCTTGGCATCCAGTGCCCGTGCTGTCGGAGGGCCGTGGATGACCGTCCACGTGACCCGACCGGGTACGGGTGGCCGACGATGGAATTAGGGGCGGTAACCCCGGGACAGTGTGGCCAGCACCCAGGCGCCCGGAGTGCTGCGGGTCCAGTAGTCCAGCTGCCACTGGGTAAACAAACCCAAAATCGGCCAAATGGCCTCACCCCGACCCTGGGAGGGTCCGGGGGACGATGGCAGATGACGCAGGCCCAGGACACTGAGAGGACTGCCTTCTCCGGACTGTCACGGTTCCTGGGCAATCGCCGCACGCTGTCGGGGCGGGGGCGCGCTCCCACAGCAGGCGACACCCCCGGCCGCCTAATAGATTCCCGACGGGCCGTCGAGGTGCCACGGGCTGACGCAGGGCGCCTATATGTAGGTCCACAAGCCGGTGCCTTGTCCGAGCGGCTTGGGCAGTGCGTTCAAGCTCCGTCGTGTCAGACGGACCAAAAAGTTCGCGAGGAGCAACCGGAACAACCTAACGGTCCTCTGACCCGCCTCTGACCACAGGGACTGCGTCAGTCAAACCTGTTGGCGTGTAAGCGTAGGCGTGGAAAGGAGGCGACCCAGCTCATGCGACATCAATGCAAACACCTGCAGCGATGCATCCAGCAGACCCAGCATCTGGTCCCAAACCGCCGAGGACTTCAGCGTGGCCGAGGGATCCACAGGAAATGGGACAAGGCTTTACCCATCCGTCCCCTACGTGCACCTGCATCAGAAACCCTATGTAGGAGCTCGTCAGTCAGCTGACACCGTGAGTCAGGGCTGTGAGGGTTAGACCGAAGGGCCTCCTCAGAAGACAATCAAAGAATCAATGGCTGGGTCCACAGGGGCATGTGGCCCAGACCATATTGAGGTGCAGCCTGCATGGACGCCGGAGCCCTGCCATCAGACGTCAACCACGACAGTGCCTCGGTATCAGTCCAACAGGCACGCAGTTGCTTGACCTACTCCGAGGACGGAGGGACAACACAAGCCGGCTGCACCCTCTGGTGCTCGAAGAAAACGCTATCTGACGCTTCGGGAACCAGCATAACGTCCAGATGCAGGTGGGCGAGAGCAGCGCAGACCACCGAGGGGCCAAGGGCCCTGTCACACTCCTGGAGACCAACGGAGGCGTGAGACCCACACTCCAAGGACCAGCGTCGGGTCGGACTCACTCTTTACGTGTCTCTTCCGGGTAGCCCCCGCCGGGGTCCCCGTAGCCGGGCGCATCAGCTGAGTGGCTGGCGTGAAATCAGACTGCGCAGCAGTCGGCGGCTCCAGAGCGGCAAGGCAGGAAACGCACACCGCACAGCAGTTGGTGGCTCCAGCGGCAAGGCGTGAAACGCCCACCGCGCAGCAGTCGGTGGCTCCAGAGCGGCACGGCGGGAAACGCACACTGCTCGGGGTCCAAAAAGCAGTTAGGGCAAACCTGCTCCGTAAGCCCCTGGCACAGATGCTCAACGCCCAGACAGGACAGCAAAGGTCATGACCATCGTCCTGTTGGAGAGGCGCCAGACAGGCCCTGCAGGCCAGGGTGTCCATCCTGGCGTCACATCCGAAGTCGCAATCCCTTCAGGTCGGGCAGAGAACGCCCCCCACGACCAGAGCAGACAGGAAGCATGCCGAATCAGGTCGGGCAGAAGACGCCACTCCTGACTCGGGATCCTAGGGGCACCGCCGTACACGCCCCCCCAACCCCCGCAGGCTGCCGAGCCGAGACGCACCAGCCGCGGGGAAAATCACAACGCAGAGCAGAACGAAGACGGCCACTCGTGGAGAAAGTGAAAAAGAAAAGGCAAGCAGCCACACACGGCATCACAGACACACGCGAACACACGCTGTACTGGAGCCATCAATTAACCCACGCAAGCCGAACACAGCTGCTGGAAAACACAATACTCACCACTCCGTCCGCTCCGGAGAAGAAACGAGATGAAAATGAAACCAGCCGTCGGTGCCCGCACCCGCGCGGAAACACGCCGGCCGGCCGAGCCGCTTGAGCAGCCTCTGAAGGGCAACAATGTTGCAGCTCCGACCGAAGTCACGAGGCTCCCAGCAACAAGCGGTAGAAAAACGCTGATATACGAGCATACGCTCACCAGTCCTGATCTCGAACCACTGCGATGCGAGAAAAGAAAAAGGGACTGGCTTCCGGTGTCACGTGACTTATATAGGTGCACGTAGGTCACCGGGAGGTCACAGGTGACTTTGTTTGTATACATTCTCGACCTGCGAGGGCGCAAAGATGATCATTCAGTGCTTTATGCACCGCCTCTGGCGGTCTGACAGGATGAAATAGAACTCCTTAATGCACCTTTAAACTTCACCAATACTCTAAACCCTTGCTCCTCCATTTTCCTACCAACAACTGGCTGCCTCATGTCCTCTTTACACCAGCGTCCTCAACGTCACTCTCCGCCATACTCTCCTCACTCCCCCATCCCACCGATCCTGCCATAAGGCGATCGTTCACAATACAAGTGGAGATTTTGTGGATCACTTTTATCAAAACTCACGACCAGCAGTCAACGTTCGCGCTCCCGCACTCAAGCCTGGAGTTGCTCTACTCTTGGGTCTCAAATTTGAGGCAGAGTGAGTGCTCACTCTTTAGTGAGCGTTCTCGTCAGAATAAGAGGCGGAGTGAGCGCTCTCGTCAGAATAAGAGGCGGAGTGAGCGCTCCATCCGGCAGACAGCAGTCAGACACAACATGGATCCAAACACGACCATCCTCCGAGTGAAGAGAAAACGGGGCACCGACCCCGCAGACGCTCTGCTCCTGGCATGCAAGCGTATACGACCAGAGACGTCCCAGAGCGCCGGTGAGACCATTCCGGAGCCGAACGAGGCCGAGGTGGAGAACTCTGTCTTCAAACTCGTGGCGACCGTAGCGACGCAGGTGAGAGGCCCGAGGTTAGCCCGGAGCTAGGCCGGCTAACCTGCCGCCTGATTAAAGGCTTCTCAGTCCCGGTCGGGCCCGGTACCGGGTAAGCGGCTGGAAACGAGGCCGGCTGGGGGAGTTCAAAGTGATGTTTACCGTTGAAAAAATAAACAAAACAACGCGCCTCTCATGCTACCTGTTGTTAGCTTTATGCTACTTTAGCCAGTCTGTGCTAACATGCTAACTATTAGCTTTGTTTGTTGATGTGTAGCGTAATTCTGACGTAATCTCGGTTCTGAAATACCCTCATTTCTTAAAAACAACAGAAACACACAGTAACAAATACAAAAGCTACAACTATTTCATAAGGAAACGAGTGCAGCCTCATTTTAAGTACAGATGATCAGAACATGTAATAGCCTGTAGAGGCGTCAGACATATTTAAAGTCTGGAAGCTTTGTGGAACCAGATCAAGTAATCTGTATTTTAATTGATCAGGATCTATTAGTCAGATCATAAGGTAACGCTAAGTGTTTAACACTGAATGCGTTGTAGAACTTCTGAATACAGTCCAGATCTGTTACACAATCCTTAGAGATCTAACCCAGTGAAAGCAGGTTGTCTATGTGAATGATGAAGGGAGCTCTCCTCCTCAGGATGCTCCGGTCCAGACGCAGGTGCGACAGGCTCTGGCCCGGCCCCGGTCGGTCCATGCCCTGCGGCCCTCGGCCTCCAGCTCCCTGAGGATAGCGGGAGACCTGCGCAACACCAAGTGGAGCACCCGCCGGGAGGAGCGCTACCGGATACTGTCAAGCCACCGCGCGGGACTGCACAGCCCCACCCAGCCGCAGACCCCTGACACCGTCCCCCCCGACGGGGGTGAGCCGCCCAGGGCGGACACCCCCAAGGGCTGGAGTCTGGGTGAAATCCAGGTGGTGGACCTCCTCCACGAGGACGGGGAAGAGCAGAGCAAAACTTCAGCCAAGGTGAGTCCGGAGTCAGCGATGGAAACGCCGAGGTCGCCAAGGCCTCGTTTCCACGAGAGCAGTGCTCTGATGTGACACGACTTAACGTTGCTGTTCGAGATCGGTGTTCTGGATTAATGTTCTCATCAGATCCGAACAGCTTCAGAGTTTGTGACAGATCTGGTCTCTCCACAGCTGCAGTCGTCGGACCCTGAGGTGATCCTCTGCAACAACACCAAGATGCTGCGCGAGCAGCTCAACATATCGGGCGAGCGAGCGGGCGAGGAGCGCCGGCAGGACGAGGATTACGTTTATGACCTGTACTACCAGGAGACGGCCACGCCGGGCTGGATCCAGGACATCCTGTCCGTCAGGGCCTACGCCGACGAGGGAGAACTGGTGTGTGTGGATGGATGATGGACGCACAGATGAATGAGTGCTGACGTCGGAGTGAGTGGATGGAGTCACGGACTGAAGTCTGCAGCATCACAAGCAGGAATCCTCGCAGGAGGCTTCAGCCTGAAGGTGTGCTGCTCTTCCTCAGGTTCCCGACCTGGTGGTCCACGAGGAGGAGGTGTACGAAGACGAGGACGACGAGAACGAGGAGGGCAACTGGAGGAACGACTACCCAGACGAGGAGAGCGACTCTGACTGCGACCGAGAGGAGCGCTACGGTGGTACGACTGCTTCCTGTGGTTCTCATCTGGAAGGATCCCTCTTTCATTAAAAACTGATTGAAATCACAGCGTGAGGGAAGCTCGGTGGCCTTCAGATCCTCTCCAGACTCCCTGTTGCTTTCACTAAAGGCACATCTTTATCTCACTTTTAGTTCAGTTCAGTGAACTTTGTACTACGAGCAGTGGATCAAAATACAAAACTACATCAAGAACAGCAAAACAAACCAGAGGAAACCTCCAAAATTGAAACTGAAGATTCCAAGAGTCAACAACAGACGGAAGAATAAGGGAGAACTGCTAAATCGGCTCAATGTTGTACAACAACATCAAACTACTGCCATATCTGTATCGACTAATTATTAGATAACTACTGCTAACTACCGCCACCTTGCCTATTTACTGCTGCCTCAGCTAATTCTTGCTAAAGCAATCACATTCGTGTTAAATGATTAATTTTCATGAGTGACGTGGTCACACTGAAGTGTTTTTGTCATTTTGGAGGTGTTACGCAGATCTGTGGTTCAGCTGACCGGCATGTGTGCGTTTGTGTGTGTGTGTGTGTAGGTTATTGGGAGGAGGAGCATTCGTACAGCAGGAGGAGCTGGCAGCGCTACCAGAGGGAGGTGCTGCACGAGCTGGGTTGCCATGGCGACGATGACGGCGAGGACGACGGAGAAAAATACGACTCGGATTGATCCCCCCCCCCCCCCGAGTGGATCTGACCCCTCACACACACACACACACACTCTGCCCACCTCTGTGTCGTCCAGAAGAGCAAATTATTTCACCTCAGATTTTTATCATCCACATCTGAAGAAACTGTTTTCTGTGCCAAAGTGTTTCTCTCACTCCTGGTGTGTGTGGGGGGGTCGCTGGTGTTTGTTTTTTTTTACCGTGGTGGAGTGACTTTGTGCGTGGCTGTTTGTGGACGTGTGTTAGAAATGTTGCTTCGTTCTGTTTCCGTTAGCGAGATGCGTGCGGCTGTGGGGTTTAGAGTGTTTGCTTTTTGTGCATGGTAGTGTGTGTGCGTGCGTGAGCGTGTGTACACTGTGCGTGGTAGTTTTTCTGCACCAGTTTTCTGTTGTGAGTGTGACAATTGGGTTCCGACTTTCTTCACCTCCACCTGTTTTCTCTTGGATGCTTGTTGGATTTTTTTTTTTGTAAATATGTAGATGTGTATAAAAAAAAAATAAAAGGAAAGCTTTGAAAATAACACATTTGACGTTCTTTTACATTATACTGTCGAAGTTATATCAAGAAATGTAAAACACTTGAAGGTAGTGTTGAATTTTTTTAATTCAGTAATTCAGACCTCAATGAACGACATTCAAATGTTTGCGCAGGAGTTAGCATGCTAACCAAGTAGCTCCTGCGGGTCCATTATATATCTGATCCAGCGTGAAGTCCTCAAATGTCAGACTGAAATCAAAAGGAACAAACAAATAAGAAATGCATTGGTCGGACGACAAATGACTCCCTGCTGCCACCCAGTGGACGAAAGCTATATGGCTTTAACACATCAAGATCATTGAGACTGTCAGGCTCTGTTTACATGTTTCAAATGAAAATGCATCATTTAAATGTTGCATCATCATACAGCAGCATTTTTGTAAACTGTTTACACAGAAATGCTGTAAACCATGTTGGCCAGGGCACAAGTTGGTGCTTTGGTTGTTTTTGTAATGAAACTAGACACATTATCTGCCAAGTCCAGCAGAATCTGGACCAGGAGTTAAGACACTCTGGAGGAAAACTTTGTCGATCGACTGAGCATGTGCAGAGGATCTATTTACTTGGTTTCTCGTTTAATTTTCAGTACATCCGACCACTGCTGTGTGAACAGGTTCTGAAAACTCATGACAATTTTGCGTTTTCACTTGAAAACATGTAAATGCAGTGAGTTTCTTCCACTGTCCGAAAATCGTCTCCAAAAAAAGTAGTTGAAAGTGCGAGAGGAGCGAGAAACGCCCCTGTTCACATTCATCTCGGAAAGCCGTTCACGCACAGGGAGAACATGCAAACTGCATATACAAGCACCACCATTCTCCTGAGAGTGCAAACCGCTGGTCCACTGTGCTGCCCGATCTCTCTTCTGAGTCCAACAAAAAAAAACATCCGAGTGCGCTGTGAATAAAATCTGATTTGTAAGCGTCAACAAAACAGACAAAACATTTTCAGAGTGATCAGAAGTAGAAATGTTGATGAGAAAAAACAAGTTTACATTCTTAGAATTGGATCAAAATGTTGAAAAAAATAAGTCTGGAGAATGTTTGAAAATAAATATTGAAGATGAGGATTAAAGAGTATAAAGTTTATTTGTGGATCTAAAAGTTATTTATATATTCTCAACCTCATCGTTAAAGTTTCTCTGCATAAGATTTTCCCGTAGGCCTAAACACTTTGAATGTTTCCCTCCTGACAGACAGAACGAGCTGAAACCAGCAGCAGCAGACAGAAAAGATCCGCTGCTTTCCCTTTGGTTCCCAGCCCGGGGCTTCACTCAGTGACGTGGGCAGGATGCATAGAAGGGGACGGAGCTGACGGTGCGGTTGGTGTCCGTGCACACGTCTGACAGGCAGTGTGGCGCTCGGCTCCTGAGGTACAGTGTTCAGAGTCCTGAGGGGTGGTGGGCGGGGCTACTGGCTGTTGTCCATCTCTGTGAGCACGCAGTAGCAGGTGTACTGAGTCAGGTGAGTCAGAGAACCTGCAAACACACACACACACACACACACACACACACACACACACACACAGGGAAATCTCTTAGAACAGGTGGAACCACGGGCTGAGCCCTGAGCCGGATCGTACTCACGCAGCAGCTTGGTGATGATCGGTGGCCGCTTGGACTCGGGCAGGTGGACCCCCAGGAAGTAGACGGGGACGCCGGACAGGGCGATGGCGATGCCGATCAGGGAGTTGATGGTGTCGCTGTAGAGGGGGACGGCCACCAGGAACACAGTGCACATGCAGAACAGCACCGGATACAACAAAGACAACTGCAGGGGAAGAGACCAAAACGCCGGTTAATGGACCAACAGACGGATGGATGTATGATGGAGAAGACACAGATAGTCCATCCAATGGTACCTTCAGCGGTCTGGGTCTGAGCGGTTCCTTCACTCGGAGGTAGATCTGGCCAGCGATGGACAGACCCATGAAGAACCAGTAACTGAAGCTGTAGTAGTTGATGAGCTGGAAGACGTCCTCCACCGTCAGGTACACCAGTGACATGACACACTGGATGATCAACGGCGACAGAAAGAAAGGAAACATTGGATTCGCTGTTCCCTACAGGGCCATGACTGTAAGGTCCATGTGGAATAAGAGATAGGTTACGTTGAAGATCAGGGCGGGGATGGGCGTGAATCTCTGGATGTGGATCATGGACAGAGCATCGGGAAGGTGACCCTCACGAGATCCCACAAAGAACAACCTGAACACAAGAAGCACACATCAGGACTCCTGCAGCTGGACTGAAGAATAGCTCTGTGGGTTTTGTGCCCTTCCCAACCTGGACGCAGCGATGATGGAGGCATTGAGGCCCCCGTAGCAGGATAAAGCCACGGCGATGGGGATGGTCCAGCTCATCACGCCCAGAGTGTGATCTGCAAACGTCTGAGCATGACACACAAAGTAAGAATCCTGCAGGTTGACGCTGAACACTTCTAAGGCTGGTTTACTCACCACGGCCACTGCGTCACTGGCTATTATCGAACTGACATCCAGAACCGCGTAGTAGGCCACGTTGGTGAGGATGTAGATGATTGTGACAATAGGCATGGAGATGGCGATGGCCAGTGGAAGGTTCCTGGAACAACACGCCATTTAATCATTGATTCACTGAGACTGAGGTATTCTGTTCTGCTGCTGCTCATCAGTTCTATTGATAGGAAGCCAAAGAATGAGGAATTACCTCTCTGGGTTTTTAATTTCCTCTGTTACAAAGTTCAGGGTGTCCCAGCCAGAGTACGAGAAGAGGGCAGAGTACAGGGCCAGCGCAATGTCACCCGGATCTTTGGATGACCCTTGGAAGGACGATTCAAAGTTGCTTGTGTAGCCTGCAGTGGAGATATGAAAGAGGCAGACAGATTTCATCTCCTCAAACTCATGAATGTTTCTTATTCTCTCTATTTTGTGACTGAGAAACACTATTTCCTGTTCTTCCTTCCAAATGCTTCAAAAGTCTTCTGAACTAAATTCTTATCTCATTTCTGGTAAAACGCTCCAGTGGCTCCATTCTTAACTTAATGGTATCTTAATGTACAAGTCTCAGCAACAACTCAAACCCTTGTGTAGTGAAACATGGAATTCCTCAGGGATCTGTATTGGGACCTCTGTTTTTGTGGTATTTTTTTTTCTGTTTTTGTTTTGTAAAGTCGCTTTGTGTTCGAGTTGTGTGTTCGAGTTGCTGTTCTTTGTTATGCTGATGATATGCTGTTGTAGAAATACTGACATCTGGATCTGGAACAATTTTTCTCTCTCCTGCATGGCTGTTATTCATTACAGAGTTCAAATTATTTGTTTTTAATTTGACTGTATCATCTGACACTCATGTGACAAAGGGACATTAACTGAAAAAGATTTGGTCGTCTTGTTGGGTGATCCGTCAACCTATCATGGAACTCAACCAAGCAATTCTGTGAGTTGTGGTTCTGTATGAATGTAATCTGTCTGTTGGATGCCGTGTGACTCCCCTCACCCTGACACAGCTTGACGATGCCAGTGGCAATGATGACAATGAGCGCCGCCACTTTAGCGTAGGTGAAGATGTCCTGCACCCTCGTGCCCCACTTGACGTAGGCGGCGTTGATGAAGGTGAGAAGGCCTGAGGAGGAAGCAGAGCTCGACTCTGAGCAACCTGAACGACCAAAAAGGACGAAGGTGGCGAGACGAGGACTTACAGAGGCAGGCGGCGGCGATGAGTCTGGATGCCACATACGGCGGCTCGCACGTGGGGAAGAGCGGCTGCACCAGGTAGTTGGCGAACGTGATGGCGATGACGGCCTGGCTGGTGGGTTCGATGATCAACAGAGACGTCCACAGACGGATGAAGGCGATGAAGCCGCCGAATGACTCCAAGATGTAGGCATAAGACGCCCCCGATTTGGTGATTGTGGTGCCGAGCTCCGCGTAGCAGAGGGCCCCCACCACCGAGAACAGGCCCCCAATGGCCCAGATGACCAGCGACAGCCCGTAGGAGGCGCTGTAGATGAGCACGCCCTTCGGAGACACGAAGATTCCAGAGCCGATCATGTTTCCCACGATCAGACTGACGCCGTTCAGCAGAGAGATCTCCTTCTTCAGCTGCATGCTCTCCTTGGGGGGGTCCTGGGGCTGTAAGGGGTGGCTGGCGCTGCCGTTGGACTTGTGGGAGTCTTCCCGGTCCATCGCTGCTGGTGGTCTCCCGGCTGAACCAGCCCACAGCTCCCCTCTGGCTCCTCCGGATCAACCTGTCCAGAGTCAGCGATGGTGAGGTGATCGACTCACGGAGGAGGAATGGAAAGAAATTCTGACTTTTTCAGTCTATTCCTGACATCTTTTTATGACTATTGCAAGCCTCTTTCCACGGTTTTCTGGTCATTTTTGGGCCACCCCCCGATCATTATAAGGGTGGTCTTGATTTTTGACTATTCTATCCTCATTTTTGAAGTTTTGGGAACGAGTTGAGTCTCTTTCTGAAGGTTTTTCATCTGCAGTCATTCAGGACTTTCTCGACATTTTAAGTCTCTTTCAGTGTCATTTTGGGCTCTTCGAGGCCATTCTGTTTCTCTGCATTTCTTATGTCACCTCATATTACATGTATATCTACATATCATCTGGATGGAAGATGGTCAGGGCTTCAGACGTGTGTGCAGTGTGTGGTGAAGCTGTGGAATGTGCCGTTCTCAGGACAATACCACAAACAGAAATGAGCGTCCACCACTTGCCCGCCGCCTCCGTGTCCATGTGAGAAACATGCTGCTCTTTAATGAGCCATGTGTTTGTTGGAGCGCAAGAACCTCCACCTGTTCACAGGACCGACAGTTCAGCGGAGCCATCGGCGGCGGCCGGCGTTGGTTTCATGACTCAGCCACACTCAGTCCAGCAGAAGCTGCTGAGGGTATGTCTTTGTGCGTCTGTGTCAACTTGTGCACGTGGGCCTGTGAAATGCGTCAGTTAACAACCCTGAAGAGGGCGAAACATAGGTGTGATGTGCCCTGAAGCTTCTGATCTACTTAAGAAGCTGTAAAACCCAGAAACAGAAGCAGCAGACATTTAACAAGGAGCTCATGTTCTGTTTCTGTTTCTGTCTCCACCGGTACCACAAATGTTCTATAGTATGTTGGTTGAATGTATGTCAGAATAGTTTAACGTATCTTGGTCTAATCCAGTCCCAATCAATTTCAGACATTGTAGACATCGGTTTTTCACTGCTAACATTCAGTCAGAGCGAAGCAATTCTCCCCTTTAGAGGTTCTTCAATAAGTTCAATCCAACTCACTGAGAGAAGCGCGAGGAAGTTCAAACCAGCAGCAGAGCATGGAGAGACCCAACACCGAACGCCGAGTCGATGAAGATCAGGGAGGAGCGCGCTGAAAGAGAGAGACGAGAAGACAAGAGGTAGCAGCAACTGGGAGAAGATTCCACTGACGCGTCAAGCCACGGTGCATCAGAGCACCGAGCTTCTTTATCAGTGAAAACAGAAACTTTTCACTTTGTGTTCAGGGTCTCTTCATGACAGCGCTGCTCTGGGCCTCTGAAAACACAACTCCTTGAAAACCATTCCCTAAGAGGAACTTTTTGAAAATGCTCTTGACTCTGTCTCCGTGGAAACGGAGGGAAACGCATCAGTGAGTCTGTTACTCCTTCTGGCGAGTTTCTGAAAGAATTCAGTGTGATCTGTCTGATATGTTTGATATTATTTTAATGCACGAAGATGATCGAGTCATGAGAACGTAAACAAACTCATCATGGAAGAGATCACAGTGTAGCGGAGTAAGAAGAGTCAGAGTTTCACCGTAATATCACTGTAAAATACATCTCTCAGTTCATTCATTCACACGTGTACGTCAACATTTTGGGAAGTCAGTCAATCAAACTCAAAGTCAAGTTGGAGTCAAAGAGTCTGAGTGAACAGCGACTGTTCCTCATCCAGCTGCAGCTTCCTGGAGTCGGCAGATCTTTGTTCCTCCACTGACAGGTGACTCGGAGTCGTCTTTCCTTCGAAAACATCCAGTTCCCACTTTTTCGTTCCACATCTAAACATTTTGAACCATCCGGAGGAAGAATCTAAACAGACCTCACAGCAGACCTTTTTCACACCAATCCAGGATGAGAAATAATGAGTCACAGCATCAGCCTCTTCACTGTACCAGCTTATGTTTTTTTTGTTGTTGTTGTTATTTGTTTTTTCAAAATAAGAGGTCACTCCATCTGAATCTTTGCATTAGAAGTTTTGCTTGGAGACCGTAACACATGTAAATGTAGGCGTGTGTGCTGTAATGACTTCCTCCAGTTTCAGCGGCTCCTCTGTTCTCCTCACGTGTTCTTCCTGTTCTCCCACTTCATGTTTGTGCTTCAGCAGTTTCTGACTCGCCGTTATTAAAGCTGCACAGTCAGCCTCTGCTTTGAAGAAGCAGTAGAAACAGCAGACTCTTTTCCAGCAGCAGACCTCTAGCCTCCAGCACACGACACACACATTATCTTGAATCCTCTGTCATGATTACTGAGGTGCAGTGAAACACTCCTCCATTAGCTGCAGAGTCTGATTGACTGAGGCTGTTGTTTTGTTTTGTTTTGTTTTGTTTTGTTTTGTTTTGTTTTGTTTTGTTTTGTAGTGTTTCCTCAGATCCGTTCCGCCACCTCTCCACATCCTCTTTCAGTGTGCTGCTGTGTTTCCTGATGCTGGAGGAGCATTCATTCTGTTTCTTCAGTTCATCCTCCGGGAGTAAAGACATCAACATGGTGGCATTTTCACTGAGTTGGATTAAATTCTCCAAATGAGGCACAACATGTGGAGCATTTCCCTGCTTTCCCTTTTATTTTATTTTATTCACCATGGTTTTGGTTGACTCTTTTCCCACACTCCGCTACAACTCCAGCATTTTCAACATTTCGTTTGGGGATTGAACCAAATCCACAGAGAGGAAGGAAACTCAGCAGAGCAGCTCCAGAGAGAAGGAGCAGAGCTTCACACTGTCAATCAATCAGCTGTCAGCAATACACAGCTGAATACACACATCCACAGGCGAGCTTACCTGGAGTCGCTTCAACAGTCTCCCCACACTGAAACAGCTCCTCCTGCTTTTATCTAATAATCCATGCTTGTTGTTTTCTCCTCCTCTTTCCGTCCTCTTTATCAGTATTCATTGATCTGTGAGTTTTTATTGACGGGAAAAGATGATCAACTCATAATCATTCAGCTCCCAACACACAGGAGACTGTAAAAGCTTACTATCCCCGCACGCATCCATGTGATCATCTACCTCAAAACAGACTAAGAGCAGTCCCCGACCCTTCAAAACAGCTCTCGGTTCATTCATGGGTCCCAAACAAACTAATGCGACATAACATTAGTTATATAATAACTAATGCAAATTAGTTATAGCTTTTAACTAGTCATGTATCTTAAGATATTCATAGATTAGTATTAATCACATCGATAAAAGTTTTCATTAACATTATCACTAACCTCAACTTGTTGTACATGCATCAGAAAAAAAACTGAGTTTATAAAAATATCTTTGCATAATTATTTCAGGGTATTTTTGTCCATTACGCTTAACTTAAATACTTCTACTTTGTTAGCACCAATGCTTGGGTCATCTATTTATTATTATTATTATTGTTGCATATCATTGTCATAATAAAAATAATATAAATCTATTTTGTAAAGCGCTTTTCAGGACATTTTAAAAAGCAAAAGATAAAAAGGAAGCAAACCTTTGATTAAAAAAAAATGTATAAAAATCAGAAAGCTTGCTGGAAGGGATCTTGAGCTGTAATGTAATGTTTAATTAACACTGTGGACTCAATGAATGAAAAAAGAGAATTCAAACTCCTGAAAACTAAACTAAAGCGTTTTTCTGATGTTGACAGTACTGTACAGTGTTGAAGGGGGCGTGGCCAACAGCTCCCAATTATCATTTAAAGAGACAGGCACCTGAAAATAATAAAAAAGAGAACCAGTAGAGTCAGGGGGGAAATGAGGCTGTTTAGTTTTAGTTCATTGCGTTTTTCTTTTTAATTGAAAGTCTTTAATATTTAATCGGAACAGCCAGGACTGAAAATATGGTCAAGCTGAAAATGAGAATCAGCTTGAAGACAGATGTTCAGTTCTGCTGTCTGTGAGGGAAATCCAGACTCGTCACCTTATTTACTGATAAACAGATTTATTGATTTATAATATCCAACAGCGAACAGTTAATAAGGAGAATGGCAGTGAAAAAACCTGTCCCATCACACCGCAGCCGGCTTTTCCTCAAAAAATTCAACGTCAAGTTACAGCAGACTAATGCAAATTCCTGTTCGGACTTTCACAATAAATCAACAAATCTGCTGGCTGTTAGATATTTAGTTCAGATAAATGCCAGTTATCATAGATCATTGACAATGACATGAGGTTTATTTAAAGATCTGTCAGTGATTCTGAGATTAAAGGCGGAAATACGCCGTTTAAAAAGCATTTTTACCAGGGAAACACTGGTAAAAATACCAGTGCTGACCTGCTACTTTCTTAAACCGATTTCCAACACAAACACTTATCAAATACCAGAAATCTTTATTTATACTCCATCTCCACTGCAGCCACCGACATGAATCTCCAAACCGTGGACATTGATGATCCTGCCTTGTTTCCTTGCTGCTGATGTTGCTGAGAAATCACATAGAAATGACATCTCCTAGTGTACCAGTACCTCATGTATCAGTATCAGACCGATACCCGATACTGGTGATGGTTCTGGAACAATGACACATAATACAGGTTATTTTTATTATATATAATTTATTCTATTCTAATGAAAACATGTTTCTCTTAGTAGTTTATTATTTCATGAACTGTAATTTTTCAGTTGAAAATAAAGACTTTACATAAATCAAGTATAAACATAAAGGACAAAGACAAATGAGCAGGACTTTAGACTTTTCCTATTTACTATATATTATGCTAGTTTAATAAGCTGTAAAATAATGTAAACAGGCTTGATTATCGTGGAGACAGATAAAATAGACCACGATAAGACATGTAAACAGAGGCTCCAGGTTACCTCAGGTTTTAATGGTTTCGACCTCCGCAGCAGCAGGACGCGCTGCCCTCTGCCACCTGCTCCGCTCAGATATATACATAAAACCCAGCTGCTGCCATCACCGCTCTCTCCTCACATCGAGCCTGAAAACGCAGTTTAACCAGGGATCCGTCGCAGACAGGAGAGAGGAAGAGAGCGCTCCCTGTGAGCGTCGCCTCGCGGCCGGCTGTGCGTCGCGGCCCGGCGCGCGCCAGCTGGACGCGTCTCTTCCTTTTGTCCCGTTTGTTCAGTGATTCAGCTCGATGCTGAGTGAATAAAACACGGAGCCCGTTCCCCCCCACACCACCGTCACCACCGGGGCGCTGAGGGACGGGGGGTCCGCGGTCCTACCTGCGCTGCCTGCGGCTCCGCTGCGGGGTTTGGCGACCGGCGGCCGGCTGCGGGGTCCGCGCACGAAACGCATCAGCGTCCGTAAACAAGACAAGAGCCGCGTCACGTGACGCATGTACAGTACCCATACAGTGTGTGTGTGTGTGTGTGTGTGTGTGTGTGTGTGTGTGTGTGTGTGTGTGTGTGTGTGTGTGTGTGTGTGTGTGTGTTTTACATTATTAAAAATATGTTAAATTTTACTTGTTTTTAAAAATCCCACAAAAACTTACTAATTTCAAAAATAAAATAAAATAATTATTCTGGTTTGAATCCATATATATTATACATCGAGAGAGTTATGAAGGAAAGACAATATTTTAAATGTGAATTTCATGTTTTGTTTTTCGTTCTAAGTTTAGTAGTAATTTGAGTTCGACATGTCCTCACTCACCACTGTGTTTGAGGTTAGTTGTTGACAGAATGTTCTGGAAGGCGTGAGTGTGAGGGACTGTCTCTCTGTGACGGACGGCCTCGGAGGAAAAGGCAGGATGGAGAATCATAAACACCCAGATCTGATTCAAAGTTTCATTTGGCTCTGAGCTCCATTTTCATGTCAACAGACACCCAAAAC
Organism: Salarias fasciatus; assembly: GCF_902148845.1. Classification (NCBI taxonomy): domain Eukaryota; kingdom Metazoa; phylum Chordata; class Actinopteri; order Blenniiformes; family Blenniidae; genus Salarias; species Salarias fasciatus. The sequence goes on from NC_043745.1 coordinate 5,547,306, forward strand.
ACAGCGGAAGCTTTGAGTTTCCACTTGAAATAGTTCAAAACTACACTTCATTCATCTCATCATGACTGATTCCCTCTGTAGTGAAAACTTCAGTTCATTGGAGAAAGCTGAGCTGAGCAGTGAAGCTCCATTCTGCCAGTGTGTGAAGAACAGGCTGTAATTAGAGAGCTGCTGTGAGGAGGTTGGGCCGGAGGGGACGGACCCCCCAGCGGCGTGCCATCACAGTGTCAGTCAAGTGTCAGGGCCGGAGGACCAGAGTTCACGCAGGACAGCTGATCGCTCCTCCACACGCCACCAAACAGGGATCTACTGATCGGTGGATTAACGCTGAGTTTTCATGACTGACATGGGCCCACTTCCTCTTTGATTACTATTTTCTGCTTTCTCTTATATTCATTCTCTTATCAGAAAAGTAATTATTTGAGAAATTGCTCCATTTGTTTCAAAACTAGCACAGATGAGTTTTATATTTTCTATTTTTGTTTGGCTTTAAAAAGTGCATTCATCACTGATTCTTCTTTGGTGAAGATCACTGGACGTGTTGAACTGAGAAGCAGAACGTAACGTACCAACGAACACACTCAGACTGTGTTTAGTGGACATTTAGGACCGTGGAACCGTGAAAGCCTGTGAAGTGCTGGACAGGAGGGCGGATCCAGACTGGGGCTGTGTGTGAGAGCAGGACAACAACACCAAGCCACAGGGGAGGAAACTCTGATAAGAAGGCAGGAAAACACACCACACACACACACCACTGCTCAGCAACAATGTTTTATTAATCTGCTATATACACAAGAATCTGAGTCACAAAAACAGAAAAGTGCAAACATCACAGTTTCTAAAAGCTCACACGAAAAGATGAAGAGCATAAAACTCTCTGAAGGGTTTGGAATGAGGACATGAGCACATCATTCAGAGGGAGCTGGTCCTCGTCTGACATGTCTGGAAATCAACAGTCACAAACACAACTTTATTCTATGGAACGTTTTCCTAAACTTCAGCTCGTTTTGAGAAAGTTTTCTGGACACACTGTGGAAGAGTTTTACAGAAAGTTGACCTCAGAGCAGGAGGAGTTAGCCCAGAAGCTAAGGAAGTTAGCCTCAGAGATAAAGAAGTTCACCTCAAAGCAGTGGCAGCTGGTGGAAAATACTGTGATTTATGAGCTTTGCCTGTTTACATGGGGCTTTTTATTCCTCTATAAATCCGAATAAAGCCTAATACTGCTCTAAAATGAAAAAAGGAAACGCCTGAAAACTTTATTCAGAATCAAGCTTAAATTCGAAGACATGTTTATTCTCCTCAGGAAACGGAATTATACGCTAATTGGACGCGACTTCATTCTGCGCATGCTCCGTCGTGATGACGCAACATTCCAAGATGGCGGCCCGCAGTCCGCTTTTCGACTCGTATGGAGACGATTTATTCAACGAAAGCTTTAGAAGAATCAGATATTATCAAATGAGCGGCTCGCTTAACAACGCGTTCATTTCCAAAGCTGAAGTGTCAAAGTTATTTGAGAGAGAAAGAAGAGAAAAATGCTGTTTACTTCCGGGAGACGTCAGTACATCACGGCCGCCGCCTGTCCAATCAGAACGCATCACTGACCACGGCGTGAGAGAGGATTTAATCCTAGTTTTTCCCCATGTAAACACGACGCTCATTAATATAATTCTGAAGTACTTACTTAAGAATAAACCAATTCTGAATTAAAAATGCCATGTAACTACACTCACTGTCTATTTAAAGTCCATTTCAAGAACCATCCCAAAACAACTGAACACAAACAGCTGCGGTCTGCTGCTGTCTGTGAAACAGTAATCATTTTACTCAAAACATAACATATTGCACAAACATTTAGAACCAAATTCACTCATTAATTATTAGTTTAACACACTTTTATTTTAGCTGTTGACAGTCATAGCAGACGAACATTTTTTAATTTTTAAAACAGAAATCCTACAGCGCCCTTTATTGGCCAGCTGCCACTGCTGAAAAAAGCCACACAGGTTAGCTTCGAACTTAAAGAGGTTGGCTTCAAAAGTAGAGAAGTTCTCTTTAAAATTATAGAGGTCAGGTTTTAAATCAACAGAGATTAGCCTCAAAGTTAGAGAATCCGGTCTCAGAACAAGAGAAGTTTGCTTCTAAGCTAGACAGGAGCCATTTTTAACCAGATTTTAATGGTTTTGTCTCCTGTTCCTTCTCCATTTGGTTGAATATGATGTGGACACAAATAGTGCCTGGAAACATCTTGACTAAACAGTGAAAACTTTTCAGTCTCAGTGGAACTTTTCAGTCTCTTTAGATAAACTTCAGGGTTCCCAGTAATGGTGAGTAGGATCGTAAATAAACTAAAGTTTCTTTTAAGAAAACACAATTGTTCTATAAATACACCATTTTAACAGTAAAATACTAAAGTGCTACTGTATAAAAAATTAGCTATAAAAAACATATAAAACCAGAAAAAAAAGCTTATCTAAGGTTTGAGGAGCTCTTCAGTAATAATATCTAGTTTCTCTTTATGCACAATACATTGCAGCACATGAAGCTCCAGTCATTTATTTTCATCCCAGACTGGAATCAAAGCTTAAATCTATCTTTAATTTTCAGATTCTTTCCCTTCTGAGTTTCCTGTGAATCTGGCTCCAGGCGAGTTTTCACAGCTCCTGAGTGATTGCAGTTTCAAGTATTTGCTCCCTTTTTTTGATTTCAATACTTCCAGCATTTCATATTTTACAGTAAAGTGGAGCTCCAGCTGAACGCTCATCGGAGGACGGGCTGATCAGGGCAGAAGTTCTCACACAGTCCCGTCTGGATGTGCACGTCAACAGTCTTTGTACACTTCCAGAGCCTCTAGCTCTTCTCCTGGGCCTGCAGCATGTGCTGCCGGGTGGAACCGGTGCTGCTGCTGCCCATAACCGAGCCCCCGGCCTGCTTCCTCATCCAGTCCAGCATGAGGAACCTCAGCATGAGGAAGAACCCTGCAGGAAGAAAAACACATGTGCGTGATGAGTCTTCAGAATTAACCATGGAGTTCCACAGGGGTCTGTCCTTGGACCTGGAGTCTTTTTGCTTTATCAGTTGAGAACTTCACCACTGCCGTTTGAACAGGCCTTGAAAACTATAAAATACTGAATGAGTTGTAATACTCTGCTCCTGAACTCAGATAAGACAAGTTATTATACTTGGAATAAGGTCAGCCAGTTTCTAATCCTCCGAGTCTGGTTCTGCAGGTTTCTTACTGTAAAACAGAGTTTTCGGTGAGTTTCAGTGAGATTCTCTAAGGTTCTCTGGGAGCTCGGACCTTGGAACGCTGTGAAGATGCAGGCGAGGAATTGCATGGCGTCTGCAGCCGGGCCGTAGGTTATCATGGCCAGGACCCAGGGGATCCCGAACAGCACGCTCAGGCCCCAGATGCTGAGGAAGGCCACGCCTTTCTGCTTCCACTCGTCCCGGGTCCGGATCTGCCTGTAGACCAGGAAGAGCATCACCGAGCCCGACAGCACCAGCACACCCATCACAGACCAGTTGATGACCTGAAGAGCCAGCCAGGAGTTAGGAGTGTCGGTAAACCAGCACCTGGAGGAAGAACCACAGCTTTCAGAACAAAACATAAAAGCGATGCATTTTCACTTCAAACGCGGAAGAAACGGAACCTAAAATCTCACATGCGATATGGTTCAGAGGCTTCGTCCACTCCGTACACCTCCATCAGGCCGTAAAAGCCTCCGACTGCAGCCAGGATGAGGACAGGCAGGGCGGGGAGGACTGCAGAGGACACACATCAGGGTCAGCTCAGTCTTCAGAAGCTGCTCCTCAAGACAAAACGCCTCCACACTCACCGAAGCCCAGCAGCAGCCAGACGTAGGGTCTGGGCGAGGGGCTGAAGACCATGTAGACCAGCCAGAAGGTGTGGATGACCTCGATCCCCATCCAGGCGAAGGAGCAGAGCAGGGCGTAGTGCATCAGCGCCCCCACCCACACACACACGTCCGGACCCCCCACGTTGGCCAGGACCCCCGTGAGGAAGAAGAGCAGGCTGAGGATCCCCACCGACACCGAGAGACTCAGGTGGATGAGGAAGGACTGCTCCTTGGACCGCCTCCTGGACGGGGGGAGACCGTATTGGTGTAAGTGCATCACATGACGTGACAGAGAAACAGCCATAGAGCCCTGATGTATGTCAATGAATGTAGAAATGCTGTCTTCAGTGACATATCACATTTGATTGGTGTCTTGTATTATCACACAGCAACATTTAAATAATTTACATGAATGGAGCGTTTCCTGTTTAATTAATCAATAATGTTTAAACGGCAGGGTTCTTCCTTATTCAAAGGGTGTTTTCCTTTCCACATGTGCTCACTCATGTGAAACTGTTGGGTTTTTATCTGTAAAGTGCCTAGAAATAGCAGTGTTGTACTAGGCGCTCTATAAATAAAGCTGAAATGAAATGAATGGTGAGTTGTGTTAAACATATTACAATGTTGTGATAATTCAAAATAAAAGTGCATAATGTGAAATAATGATATTTTCATCAAATGCTTAACAATTAAATTTGCTATAATGCTCTTTATTGTGTTTTGTAAAAAAAAAAATCAATGTTGCTTTAAAACTGATACATTGTTGCCAACTCCTCAGTCAGGAAAGTTCTAAATGATGTAATCATACAGAAAGAAGCAATAGGATTGGTTCAAAGTGCGTCATGTGACCTGATCATTAGAGTAGATAGAGATACAGCCATAGAGAGACCTGATCATTCAACGGCAGCTTTTAAATGTAAGTACAGGCGTCTGTTGACATACAATTACCCTGTTGTGTTTTATTATTCTTTTACAAATGTAAAAATCTAGTTATAAATGAAATGTGATTAGTGTCTTGCCTCATATTATCACACAGCAACATCTGAATAACTTAGATTAATATAGTTTTTCTGTTTGAAATTTATTCTGTCAGGTGTCCATTTATTTCATTAATCGTATATTCAGTTTCATAATCAATAACTGAACATGTATCTAAAAGTTCCATTAAGAGGAGATCCGAATTCTTTGACATATTTAAACACATTTTCTTAAGTAATTCAACAGTATCTTTTCCGAGAAATTAGTTACTTTTAAAATATTAGAAATCAGTTACTAATTCAGTTATTTTTTGGAAAAAAGTAACTAATTACTTTTTAAAAGGAATTTGCCCAACACTGATTGTGAAAATCAAAATACCTTTTCCTGAAGAGATAAACACTGAGAGCCACACAGCTGATGAACGACAAGGCGCAGCCCAGAGAGGTGATCACTGTCAGAGCCAGCAGGTGGCGCACCGGACGAGGCATCAGCTCCTGGAGGGGGGCGGCAAGTGAGAAGGTGTGTGTGTGTGTGTGTGTGTGTGTGTGTGTGTGTGTGTGTGTGTGTGTGTGTGTGTGTGTCTCACCACCATCACGGTGAAGTACGTCAGGTGGTTACACAGACAGTCGGTGTGTGTGTCTCCTCTCTGGACAGTCTCACAGCCGTCCCCCAACCAGTTCACCAGCCAGGGGTCTACACACACACACACACACACACACACACACACACACACACACACTGAGTGGAGTCACGTTAGACATCAGAAGAGCTGCTGAGTCAGCGAGCTGCTCTCACCCTTCCTGGTGTCCCATGAGACACACCTCCTGGAGTGAGACTTCTGGGGAGAAACCAGAGAATCCACCGTCAAGTTTCACCTTCACATTCATTTCTTTACCGATTCTTCTCTATTTTAAACATTCTGAAACATTTAACTGCAGAGAAATACTCTTTATAGAGGCCTTTATGCTTAAATGTGTTTTCAGACAGATGATGTAACTCAGAGGAACTAAAATAGAAATAACTCTGCGTACGCACACACACTCACACACACACCTCAGACAGTTGAGTGAAACACATTGATTGAGTATAAATAGTAAACAGTCATACATAATGAAAGTATGTAAATTATTGAGAGGCAGAGAGAAGATATACTTTAATATAGTAACACACGGCTTTTCTATAAGCAGTTTTTTAAAGTTTAAAAATTCCCTCCTCTCCTTTGTGTCATGCACGTAAATGATTCTTATCCAGTTTGCAATTTATGTGACATTATTAAAACCTTCATTGATGAACCCAACACCGTGAATTACCCTTTCCTTTTGCAAGTTGTTTTCTCACAGTACAACAAATTTTAAGAATTAGGTGAATTTAAAGGTGCTGTAGGCAGGATTTTGCTAGTCAATACTAATTTTTCTGTTTTCTTTGGATTAAATGTCAGAGTATCCATTGATAATCCTTTAGGAGTGTAGTATAATTGCACTACCGCGAGGGCGCAGCGTTTCCATCTGTCTCTGTTCTGAGCTGAAAAGGATTCTCGACCGCTCCCGGTATGTTTGACCAATCAGAAGAGCCCCTGAGGCTCTATCCTGATTGGTCGAGGGGCGGTGCTTCAAAGCTCTGCTTCTCGTGAACGCGCATGAGGAAGTCCAGGCCCACATATTTACCTGCCTCGTCGGACATAACATCATCAAAACACCACGGAGGACACCGTCTGTTTCTACTGGAATTCTTAAGAAAAGGCTCTGACCCCAGGCCCGCCGTGAAAAGGTCACAGGTGAATCAACCCGCCGGCGCAGGCGGCCGTGACACTGCCGGCCCCGCTCGGCACCCCGAGGTGGGCACAAATCCGGGTTTCAAATCGCCATCTTAGATGGGTCAAATCGCCATCTTGCCTACGGCACCTTTAACTCTAAGAACATCTCAGAGGAGTGTGATGTTCCTTCAGCAGTCCGGTGAGAGAATGGTTGGAGCGTGGCGGTCCAGACTGAAGCAGAGAGTAGAACCCGCAGTTCTGCTGTGGACTCACAGGTTCGTGCTGGAAGGCGATCCTGATGGGCTCGGACAGATCGGAGATGATTTCATTTCCCACTTTGATCTCCACCACGTGTCGGAGGACCTTCACGTCCGTGTAGCCGTCCTGGAACAGAGAGACTGTCAGCTGGAGGGGAGCGGCGGTCCGCTGCTGCTGGGCTGGGGTCAGGGGTCAGGGGTCTCACCTGGAACAGGCTGTTGTTTGTGTGGAAGGTGACGGACGCGTTGCCTGTTTTGGATGCGAGGGTCAGAGCCGGAGGCAGCTGGACGCTGACGGCAGGTTCTCCACCTTCAGACTCCTGCAATGCAAGAAGAGCTTTTCACGCATTCGACAACAATTCAGGATTTTACAACAAAAACTTTAAAGCTAGAACAAATACTGTGCAATACTCCACTGCCTTTTTACAATTGAGGCCCCGTTTCCACGACAGCAGCACTCTGAAAATGCCCTGATTCTATGTAGACGTCGAGAATGCAACTTTTAGTAGCGTTAGAGCTGACAGTCGCCATAATAAGAACCCCGCCTTACCGTCTGTCCAGACGAATGTCCGTGTGTCGGTCACTTCACGGCTGGAAGCCGCTTCACGTGAACTGAAATCCTTTTCTGTCTGTGCTGAGTGACATGTTGTTTGCTCTAAGACTAAACAGTCTTAGACCTGTGTGAACCTGCACTGGTCTGAGGACCCATCTTTGTTTATTCCGGTCTAAAAATAGCTGAACTGTTTAAGGAAGAATCAGACGACTCCTTAAATTAGGCTGCATTCTGTGACAGGTCTCATCTTGCAACATGCTTTGCCGCATCTTTTTCAGTGTTTCTGCTGTTTTCTGAAACGACGTGCTTTGACCTGAAATGTGTGTCTCTCGTGCTGTCTGCCGGGATTTAAAACAAAAAACAAACAAACAAAAAAACTAAACCAACACTTATTGTGTTTTTCTCTTACGGGAGACGTGATTTTCTTCATCTCAGACTCCTTCGTCTGCACATCCACCCTCTCAGCGCACGGGTGCTCCAAGTTCTGAAGCTGCACCGTCCTGTTCAGCCTGCACACACACACACACACACACACACACACACACACACACACACACACACACACACACACACCATCCTGTTTACATGCTTAATCAATTGGTTTCACATCAGCAATCAGCGCAGAGGGGCGGATCGCGGATGCTGAAGTTTCTGAGGTAGAACACTGTTGATTACATGTTGCCGTACGGAGATCCGCTGCTCACTGCTTGATCACATAACGCCTCTGAAAGAACAGAAAACAAAAGATGAGTTTGTGGCTTCTGTGGATTTGGATTTTAACGTTATAGTTAGAAAATACAATTTATGAATGTGGTTATGTTTTGCTCTCGGTTGGATATGATGAAAGTTACAGTGCATCCATTTACAGATATTCAATCAATGCATAAAAGAAGTTACATTTAGGCTATTGTTTTGCAAATAACAGATTATATTATTGGAAATCAGTCAAAAAATGTGGGGAAAAAAAAGGAGAATTTGTTTCCAACAGCTACGTTTCCAGCAGGTTTTCATATAAATGGGTTTAAAGGATGAAAAAGGCTCGTTTGAATGCTTCAGTCTGTACACCGTGTAAGAAGTCCTGTTGAATTGATCTGAAAGCTCAGCCTACTGTGTGCACTCGCACGATTCAAAATAACATTTTTTAAAAGTTCAGCGATAACGATGTGTTTGAAAGAGTGGACAGTGAGGAGTCCTGATGTGTGTTTCTCACTGCAGTCGGTGAACTCTCCATAGAAGTTGTAGGCCGTGCGTGTCTGACTGACGACTAGATCTCCCCGGATCTTCGCGTTCTCGATGCCGTACTCTGCCTCAGGCATGTTGGAGCCGTAAGTCAGATCGGTACAGCAGGAGTCTCTGGGACGGGCCGGCCAGCACAGAGTCAGGTTTTTACCTCCGATCTGTCCAAAAGAGAAGAGGAAAACAGAGACCACAGAGTTTATATACTGTCTAACATGTACTGTATAAACCTTATGAGCTCCAGGCTGCATCTTCAGGCTCCAGGCTGCAGCTTCTTCACATGATCCAGTGACGGGGCGGGTTCATCTTCCAGTTTCACTTTTCACTTCTGGTTTCTGATTATCATCTGAGCTGCAAACCCAATCAAGTGTTTTAACCGCATTTTTTAAATTTATTGTGATTAATCACACTTTAAAAATATTTCTGCTTGTTCTCAATAGATGTGTTGCGCAGATAGACAATCCAAATGACGACAAGAAAGTATTTGGTTTCAAATTGTTCTTCTTATGTGTCTTCGGCTCCGTTTTCACAGTGTTTCAAGTGAAACGGACCATTTTTTGTGGTTTTTTTTTTTTTTTCCGAAAAGTTTCGCATTTACATGAGAACATTAACAAAATGATGTTTGTTTACATGAAAACGGCAGAAATACAGAAAACTGCAGTTTTCATGTTGGTCCACGAGGTGGTGCTGTTGTTTGTTTTTTGTAATAAACCCACACACGCACACATGCACACACACTGCAGAGAACAACATGCTAAAAACATTAATGGGAGAACACGGACAGAGTCCCAGGAGAACGTGGACTAAAAAATTTTGAAAATTTTCAAAGTTGGAAACTTTCCATGGAAATAAAAGGAAACTAATGGGAATGAAGCAGAAATGTATTAAGTTGAAGTTAAGCTTTTAAAAGGGAATTTAGATATGGTTGATGGAGAAATATTCGAGCTTAATCCAGAATTAAAAAAAAAAAACAGATTTCAGCCATTTCTTAATCACATGCACACACAGCCCTGTCTGCAGGGCTGATGAGGCCACGCCCCCTACATGCACCGTGCACTCCTGCATCACATGCACTGATCAGTTCAGCAATCCTGGATGAAGCAGGAGCACCTTCTCAGCTAAACTTCCTGTGGAAATGAAATGGAAACATTAGCTGGGCGTCATGCCGTTGTTCCATTCCGTCTATCTGCTCGTGCATGAGCAGAACAGCTGTTCACTACAGGCGTGGTGTGCATGTGCAGTACCAGTGTTTCAGGCAGGTTGTGTTACCTGTAGAATGAGCGTGTCCAGCAGCGGCTCCCAGAACACGCAGAAGGGCGAGTCCCCGTCCGACCGCAGGCCCAACGACTGGAGGGGCAGCACGTCGTCCCTGGAGCAGCGCCCGGTGATCCGGCCCCGGACGGACAGCGAGCGGCGGTCGGCCGACACGGACAGGCCGGCGCAGCCCGGGAAGACGCTGACGTTCAGGCTCAGCTCGCCGCCGCCGTGACGCCACGTCCCGCAGAAGTTCAGGAACAGGTCGTTCTCAGCGGACGCTGGAAGAGAAGCACCTTTCAGTCCACAGGAAGCAGAATCAACTCTCCACATCATCTCTGCGTCTTCCGGCAGGATCTGTGACAGCTGATGAGCGTTTAACTCTCCACATCAGGGATCAGGCTACGGTTTGGTTTGCTTGTTGTTTTCTTTGTCTCACCTCTAGCGCTGCGAGTCTGGACCTGCTGCAGGATGCTCCCTGCTAACAGGGACTTTCCTTCTCCTCACCGAGGGCTTTTCTCTGGGTTTTACTTCAAGCTGAGCTGACGTTAATAATGAAACGAGGGTCTGATCTGAACAGTGAACAGTTAAAGTGTTGCTATGCGGAAGGAACCGACGCAGCCTTGACCCCTGAAGACCTCTGGTTAAACTTGAGCTGCAACGTTACACCCACGGAAGTGAGTCGTCAGTTGAGTTCGCGGCTCGGAGGACACATCCTGATTCTTCAGCGACCCTGAGAAACCTCCGAGCCGTCAAAGCGCTCCCCGGGTACAGCAGAAGGTCTTCCTGCAGCTCTGAGGCCTTCAGTTCTCAACACTTCACACTGCGATGTGACACAAGTTATTCCATGTAATAGATCAATAAAGATCACTCTCACTGTTAAAGTTTATATTTAGATCTACCCTACATGTGCATGTTTGTAGCTAATGAAGTGATTATCTTGGGTGTAATACTCACTATATAAAAAAAAAAAACTTTGACCACGTCAGTATTTTATAACTGAACTTAACAATTTTGATTGAACCATTGCATGAACTATTTTTAACAGCAGTTCATCCTTAATCATAAATGCCAAACTTGCATTTATTTTACATTTTTAACTCTTTTTAATAGTTTGTTCACAAAGTCGCTTCATTAAATGGAAAACAAACAAAATATTGAACATTTTCAGCATGAAAACTAGAAGAAGAAGAATGGTTGTCTCTGGACAGTTTAGGCAATGCTTCCACACAGTGCAGTGGGCCTGGAGTCCGAGATGAAGTGCATATTCTAGTCGGAATTGCCATTCCCTTTTTTTGTTTTTCGTGTTTTTAATGTATTTTTAATAGAATAAAAATAATTCTGACAAGAATTTGAGAAAAAATAGGATCAACAGGACGAGTTTACATCTATTTCAAGGTAAAAGGGAAACCTTTCACTGTGTTTTCATGGTCAGTTTATACGACCGTGGTGCTCCAAGCCACTGAAAATGCAGTTTTTTGAAACTTTCGTAGCTGTGCTGGACTCCAGATTTCTCCCACTGACTGATAATTGAGCAGGAGTAAAGAGCAGAGAGTGAGGACGAGGAGGCGGTCTTACCTATAGAGAGCAGGCCGATCAGGAGGAAGACCACCGCCATCTTCAAACCGCTGCAATCAACAAAACATTCACACGTGGTCAGAGAACAGGAAGAAATATTTAATTTCTGCATGTGTGAGGAGAACCGCCCTGAGCGAGAAAACAGAAACACAGCACAAAGAATTCAAGCTGAACACAAACATATCTGCAGTGTTCACACACATCCCAAGTAAAACATTTCTGTAACGATACTGTTCTGGAGCGGACGCCTGCTCTTTATCCACACGCCGCTATCAATGAATACAAATGAGTCCAGGCCCAGAATACACACACACAGACCTTTATGAGCTCTTATCAATGGAAACAGTCTTCCACCCATACACACGCACGCACGCACGCACACACAGACACACACACACGCACACACACACATACACCCATGTGCACATGAACGTGCTTGTACAAACACACACACACACGTGGATAGAAACATAGTGACCGATAAACACAGACACACACTTACATGCACACATTGACCCATGCACAATGCACGTACACACACACACACACACACACACACACAGACACACACACACACACACAGGTGAAGAGACACAGACACCAACACACATATAGAGTCACGCAAAGAGATACATGGACACACTTACAGGCACACTTACCCACACACACCCACACACACACACACACCCACACCCACACATACGCACACACGGTTGCAGCTGCAGGATTCAGAGCCTGAGAAACAACCTCTACAGAAAAAAGCAGCAGTACACACACCGCTCCATATGCCTGCCTCACAGCGGTATTCTTGATTCACACATTTGCGACTGAGCGTCTCCACCTTCGTCTGCTCCCTCACACCACAGCGGCATCGCAGAGAAGCTAAATTCAAAGAAAACGTTCATCATACAGACTACTGACTGTGAATGGAATATGTAAATATCACTGAATTCTGGTTTAACACACATGATCTGATAAAGAAAAGTATTGAGATTCATCGATAAAAAAACTAAAGCAATTAACTATTTGTAACTGACTTTACTGGTGTTATTTTTTGGCCACAGAGAGTGCATAAACACCAAAAAAAAAAAAAAAAAATCCTTAAAAGTCAAAATCCAACTGAAAGGGTATTGTTAACGGTGCAGTACATATGCCAGGCCTGGAGGTGGCACTGTAACTCTGCCACAGAAATTTAAAAACAAAAAAAAACAGAGAAGAAGACACAGAGCGAGCACGTCAGGCTTGACGTCGCCTTATACCCCTTTCCCATTGCAACTAGCGGGTCGACCCGTGTCTGCGACCCGCCAACTATCGCCTTTTTAGACGCCTTTCCCACCGCCTGCTGACCCGGGTCTCACCTCTTGCCGGCGAGCCGCGTCGCTGCGTTTTCCCGCACTGATGGTGTCCCACGTTGATGACATCATCAGCGCGACGGAGCAAAACGAAAGTAAACAATGCAGCGGAAAACAGTCCCTGTTACCTGTAGGCGAATCTCCTCTTCCCCACGGATCAGGGGAAGCTCTCTGGTCTCGCTATCTTGCCACTGCTGGGTCATGTTGACGAAGGAAATCTCACGCTGTGTCCAGAAACAACAACTAGCGCGCTAACTTAGCCGCGCTGCGTCGACGTCATCATGTAAGTTCCCGGATGTGTCCCTCCTACTAAAAGCCGCTACAAACTCACCCGGGAATTTACCGGGTCGATTGCAGGGTCAATGACCCGGGTCGAAATTGCGGGTCAAACCTTTTCCCACTGCCATGACTTAGCGGGTTTAAACGGGTTTTTTGGCCAGTGGGAAATTAAACTAAACAGCATCAGAGCTTCTGCAGCAGTTTTCAAAACAACGCGGCGCCGTGCGGATGATCGGACAAAAACGATGCGGTTACATGAAACGGCGTTGTCATTAAAAACACAAAATATACTCTCAGTGTAGTGGTTCTGACCCGGACAGAACAAGAGTCCAATGGAGACAAATCCAAAAACACATGAGTGTGTGTGTACATGAGTTCTCTGATCGCTGTGCGTGACAGCAGCAAGGTTCTAGAGGAAGTAAAAGAGAACGAGGCCAATGTCTCCAGACAGACAGACAGGAACCAGAGAACCACAGAACCACAGACAACAAGAGGGGGTGGGGGGGGGGGGGGGGGGGTGGGGGGGGGGGGTGAAGAGCTGAAGGATCGGAGCTATGTTGAAACACACACCTGATACAGGAGGAGTACTGTATACACACACACACACACACACACACACACAAACACACTCTGACATTTTTAAACCGTACACAGAGATGGACAGCAGAGACGGGTGTAGCCTGGACTCGGAGCTGCAGCGGCAGAGAAAAGCGAAGGCATTCAAACTATTTGTTGCTGTTGATGTTTATACACAACAAACAGGCCGAGGCAGAGGATGTCTGCGTGTCCCCGCCTGCCCCCACCCACCTGAAACACACTCAACATAAAAGCATCGCTTTGACGGGCTCTTCGTCATTCTTGAGGCGAGTTCCAGCAGCTGGTTTCCAGTCAGAGACAGACTATATCATGTACCTACAGCTGGCAGCTTCTCCCCGTTTCTTACATTTAAAGATAAACATCTGTTCTCGTGAGGTTTTCAGAACCAGAATCTGGAGCTGTTCACTTCTGTTTTATCAGCGTTTATACTGTGATCAAGAAGACTAATTCTAAATCAATATTTCTGTTTTGATTAGATGTTTCGTACCAATGGAGTAACTTTAAAAAGTGCTTCAGTTTAAGCTGATTCCACCCAACCATCCATCTAACAACACACCCATTAACCCATCCATCCACCCAACCTTCCATCAATCCACCCACCTGACCCATCCATCCATCCACCCAACCACCCAACCCATCCATCCATCTACCCACCCAATCATCTCTCATCCATCCACCCAACCATCCATCAATCCACCCACCCAACCCCCCACCCAATCATCCCTCATCCATCCAACCACCCACCCACTAATCCATCCATCCACCCAATCATCCATCAATCCACCCACCCAACCCATCCATCCATCCACCCACCCAATCATCCATCATCCACCCACCCACCCATCCATTAATCCATCCACCCACCCAACTATCCATCATCCCTCATCCATCAATCCACCCAACCATCCATCATCCCTCATCCATCAATCCACCCAACCATCCATCATCCCTCATCCATCAATCCACCCAACCATCCATCATCCATCCAACACCCATCCATTAACCCATCCATCCACCCAAACATCCATCAATTCAAGCACCCAACCAACCAAAAATCCATCCATCCATCCACCAAATCATCCCTCATCTGTCAATCCACCCAACCATCTATCCATCCCACCATCCATCAAATCATCCATCCAACCAACCACCCATTAATCCATCCATCCACCTGACCCATCCATCCAAAATCAAACATCAAACTGGAGTTTGTATCAGCAGGCTAGGCCACGTTGAGAAATCCGAAAATGTTTGAATGTTTTTAGCCGTTTCAACCCATTTTCATCTGTTTTTACTTATTTTGTTTGCACCTTTGAGTCCATTTTAGCCATTTACACCTATTTTAATTGTTTGTGTTGTTTTGTCAGATTTGTTCCACTTTAACAGTTTCTTTTCACTGATGCAGTTTTAGCTGTATTTGTAGTTGTTGAAGCTCTTGTTCTTTTCTTGTTCTATTGCTAATTTGCTCTCACATAAACATGAACATAGACCAGCAGTGAAATTCATTTTAAGCCCATACTAATTCAAAAAAAATTCGATTTTGGGGATTTCGAGGTGTTGTTTAAAACTCAAGACACTGACCACCCTGATAAAAATCCTTCTTAAAGACAGTGCAATTTAATGCTTGTTCATTCAATAGGAGAAATGTTGCTGGAGGTGTGATTCTGTGACAGTGACGAAGCAGAAGAGCTGCGAATCACTTCAGAGTTGTGGTTTCCTTTTTCCAACGGAATACACATAAAAGAAGTGAAATTCACATTTCAGCGACAGACGTGTTAAAGTGTGTTTTCTGTGTGAGCACACAGGAGGCGTTCATGTGCAGGGCGGATCAAAGGCTGCGCGTCTCTCGATGACTGTGTTTACAGCCATAAACAAGAGGGATATGGCCCACATGATGCCGAAAATTATACGTGTGATTGAGTGAAAGAGTTAACTACATGGCAGGGCGGCTGCTCTCGGTAATCACCACCATCCCACAGGTCTGCAGGAAAGTGCCGCCGCCAGAATCCCTTGATGCTATCAAACTCATCACATGAGGGGAAATAGTTCAATCGGGTTGTTTTTAATTCTTTATTTACAGTCTCACTGAAACATCCAACAGCAGCTTCTGACTGTAACGAAAGAAAACCTGCTTCCAAACTGCGAAGAAGTGTTCTGACCTTTTGACTGGAGACTCATCGTCAGAGTGTCGTTAGGCATCGTTTCTCTGCAGGTGATGGAGTGAAGGTTACAGAAGCAGCCTGGGGTTGTCCCCCCCCCATGTCTACAGAGAAACACTTGGGGCATTTTCAACAAGTTGTGTTTTCGGTGGCTTCAAGCATCGCACACCCAAAACACGAAGAGAGAATTTTCTCTCATTTTCACCTGAAATGTTTTGCAAACGAGTCAGAACCCGTCGGGAACTTGTCAAACTCCCGAGATCTTGGGTGAAGATTGGTACAAACAAAGCAAAAGAAATCCAAACAGGAACAAACTGTGATATTCTCATGTTTAAAATCATTCTGTTTAATATGTGATGTTTCAATTATCTGTTCGTAGATATTTTCTTAAATGTCAAAATGTGCTAAAGTCAGACTTTCAGTCAGCTCATAGCTTGCAGAGAGGAGCTGTTTCTCCTCCATCCTGACAGGTGAAGCATTATTTTTGTGTCTGCAGCAGATCTTTGCCCCCGTCGCCCTGGTTTGTCTCTGGTGGTCTGCTGTGTCTGCACATGTGGGGACTCGCTGGAAGCTATAACGTCCTGTTCGACATGCCGGCTTCACCTGAACCGGTCCGAGTGTTTTTCCCACACTGCGCTGCTGGTTTAACTTCCTCCTCCAACATCACATGTAACACTGTTTGCTTTTCAGTTGGGGGACAGTAGCCTCAGTGACGTCAACCAAGATAAAGAGAGAACTGAATCCTGCTGATATGATACCACAAAGCACCATTAAAACGCCGTTCAAAGCCCATTTCAACAAAAATAGCCACTTCTCTGAAATGACAGGCTAATACAGTGATCTACCCGCAGACGTGCGTCTGGTTGATCTATCTTCTCACGCCAGGATGAAATAAAAAGCATCAGACTCCTGGATGTCCAAGCAGGCGTCTGTCCCGGTCCTGCAGGGCCACGTTACTGCAGGTTTTCAACATCTTCCTGCTCCTGCACGCTCATGATGCGCTGCGGAAAACCTGATAACATCCTGATCGATACAACCACTAAACAAGATTTAATGTATGGACAGTGAACCCACGCCTTTTAATCTACTGCCTCTGTTCTTCCTACCGCTGCAATGTTACAGGAAGTCTAATTTACAGGCAAGGAACCAGACTACAGGATCAATACCGGCCTGTTTAACCTCATCTCATCATTTAAAAACCTTTTAATTCCGAACACTGGCCAAGAACACTCTACTGTTAAATTGAAAAGAAAAAGGCAAGATAGCAACAACTCAGAAGTTAATCTACTTACTGATCATTCAAACATCAAACTACAAGCATTTTTCAAATGACGACTAAATCCTCTGAAAAACACCTGCTCATCATTTACACAAAACCGACTTTAATAAAACCTGCTGGTGCAAAACACAGCGAAATGTTTAAAAAAGCTGCAGCATTCTGCATGTTTTTATAAACTCGCCCTGACAGCAAACTGAGGCCAGTTTGACAGAAATGAGGTGGGCAGGGGTTTGACACCTTTCTGTGTGATGCACCACAATGATGAGATGTGTTACAATGAGACACAATCCACCACGTGATAATAAAAACACACTTTGGTGCGACATGGCACATTATTATCCACTACGATCATCTGCATAAAACACACGAAGGCTGCACAAAATGTATCGTATACATGTCACTGGTGACTCACTGACGACAGATTACTGACAAGTGATGAATTACATTTAAATCCAGTTTAGATTCATGCTCTGCAAATTTAACACCACAGGATTGTAAATATGAACACAAAGTGAAGGAAATCATGATGAATTCAGAAAAACTGAAATCAATCAAAAAACGTTAATGGACTAAAAGAGAAAGTGCACTGCTATTTGGACAGAATGAAAGTCACAAAATGAGCAAATGAATCCTAATCCATGATCAGGTTCATCCTGCATCCTTACAAAACAAGACAGCACAACATGCTGATGAGCTGCAGTAGGTTACAACATTCATACAAGATCTAGTTTAGTGTTTTCATGTCAGGAAAATTTTGCGTTTAGATTGCAACATTTTGAAAATGACGTCCGATTTCAAGGAACGAGCAGAAACATTGAAGATGATGTTGTTGGCATGAAAGACCATGAGCTGGAGCGACCAGGTCCCAGGAGAACCCGGACTGGGAATGGTGACACTGGAGGGAAACACTGTTGGTTTTTGTCCATCTACTGAGCATGTGCAGAAGAGCTGCTCACCAAGACCATGGCGCACGAGTGCAATAGCCTCATTTCAGAAAAGCTGGGTTTCTTATCACTTCTACCAACTAGGGCTGCACGATTTTGACAAAAAACCTAATTGCGATTTTTCTGACCAATAATGCGATTTCGATTCAAATTGCGATTTTCACATTTTATTCTTTCAATTGCAGAAAACAGCTGAAATTATGGTCGAAAAAAATTGTTACTTTTACATGGTCTTGCTCAAGTTGACACATAAAATAACCTAATGTAAACTAAACTGACAAAGCTTCAGGCAGCCGAGACCATGCGTGTCTACATCACGTTTAAAAAAAAGTGCGTTGTTTCAATTAAATAACAAAATAATAAAAACCCGATGCTGTCGAAATCGTAATTCAATACTGGTCTTGCTTGCATGGTTCACAGAAAATTACTTAGACAACAGTTTTCAACGTTAAATAAATGGAAATTAAAAACCAGAACCGCATATAGGCACCACTGTGAAACCAACTTCAACTCGCCAAAAAAAAAAAAAAAAAAAAAAAGAACTCGCCAGCCTCTACAGATAAAGGGTAAAAAAATTAATCCTTATTGCTGTAATATTTTTAGATCACAATCAGTTTAGTAATCCTACTCTGGGTCATCTTCCCTCACATTCTTGGGCTGCGCTTCATGTTTTCATGGAGAAAGATGAGAGCATCCACATGCTGGATGAAGGCTGAGCTGTCAGGTGAGAGAGAGAATAACCTACGACTTGTTGATGTTTCTGTAATGTGTAGCGGTGAGTCTTCAGGTGTTGGTACAAATTAGACGTGTTTCATCTGGATCTGGCTGCTGCACGGCGACACAATCTACATTTGGCTCCACGTCCTTTTTTTTTTCAAACCCAAAGTCAGTCCAAACAACTGAACTACGATTCTTTTTTAATATCAACTGCTCCGCTCCCTCCTCTGCTGTCATCTCAGTCCTTTTCACACCGTGGACGAGTCACACTGAAAACTTTTTGCTCCTCACGACACCGCAGAGCACACGCGCAGGGTTTGCTGTTAGCAACCTGACGCTAGTTAGCTGCAGCAGTGCAGTGCATACATACTTGCTTCCTGTTGTCATTTCTGATTGGTCGCTGGCCCGGAATGTGAGACTCGAACGTTTTGACTGGCTGATAGGTCTGTCACTCAAATGCCGCGGAAAAACCTCAGCCCTGTGCAGTTCAGTTACTGCAGGAGTTAAAACCTCAATTTCGATGAGGTTTCGGTTAATCGTGCAGCCCTACTACCAACTCTGAGTGTTTTGAAAAATTCCCACCTTGGAAGAAGTTGTCTAAAGGTGAATTTGATATTGCATCTACTTTTAATTTCAATTTTATGCCACAAGACAGTACAGTGAGACATTATCTGGATTACCTTCAAATTTTCTCGTTGTCACCACCCTGTAATCCCAAATGAAACTCTGGGAGCCGACATTAACGTCGGATTGAAAAAACAGTGGCCATCGGCCCAGTTTACATGGGCGTTTTTTCAATCTAATTGAAAACAATCATGTTAAACGTGCGTGTATACATGAACAGCATACAAAGCGATCCACAATGAATCCTCGTTTACAAGGACCCTGGGTGAAGCGGATTATACACGTCCTGTGACATGCGCACAAAGTCTCTCGAGGAACTTTCAGGTCTTTGTCTCCGCAGCAGCAGTCCTCAGCGCCGAGCACAGAGTTTTTATCTGCTGATATCTGCTCAAATAACGTCCCAACATCTTCATGATAGTACTCCGGCTGAAGGAGCGGCTGCTCCAGCCGGAGTACTGTCCCGCCGGTGCAGCCCAGTGTGAGCACCGGGGCTCCGCTCCACCTGCCGATGTTTCGAATTAGCTGGTGTCCATGTTAACTTGTGACCAACAGATGTTGAAATACAGACTGAAACTTGTAGTCATTTTAGCGAGCGTCGGCTATCCACAGTTACAGTAAATTCATAAGTTTAGAGTGTTTTGCGAGTCTTACTTTAACATTTGCTGTTACCAGCATGTGAGCCGTCATTCGTTAACACGGGAACCAGTTAATCCATAACACCGGCCGGGCGGTCGCTCATAAGTCTGCTCCCGAGTTCTTTGAACAACTAGCTGTTTCGCGATTTGCGGCTATCTCGCCTCTCCAGTGTTTGTTCTATCTGGATTTTTATATAAAAAGTGTTTTTCAACCACGGTCGAGTTCTTCTGCTTGTTTTTGTCTGTCCTGCTTCCTGTTTAGTGCGCACGTCATCACGTCACTATGTACGAGGGAACGCATGCGCGGAACAAATAATCCCTCGTGTAATCCGCTCCGCTGGCAGGCGGCGTTTATATGAGACACGGAGCGGATTGTCGATCAGGGTACGCCGCCTCGTACAATCGGAAGCGGATCCACTCGGGGGTTTACATGACACATTTTACAATCTGCTCCTCCCTACAAGCGGATTATACGGGTCCCATGTAAACGTGCCTAGTGACTCAATGCTCCTTTTCAGTGTCTTCGTCTGTCTTGTCAACAGACGCAGTTTTGCATTTTCACTTGAAGTCGCTGTGGCCTCGGTGAAGTGTGAAGGCCTCGGGTTTCCACCAAGCCAGCAGACTGTGGATGGTTCGGTGATGAAATGATGAGACACAAATCCACACGAGAATCTAAGCATCATCAGGAGTTCACACCACAAGCAGAGAGACACAGATGTGAGTGTGCATGGCTAGATAACCGAATATTTCTTCACTTCTGTTTTTTTTTTTTTTCACAACATGCTGAAAAGGCACATCATGTAAACTAACTCCGCTCCACTTCTCACACCCTCACCATTGTTACTGCTGCACAGCCGCCAGGAATCAAGTCAGCTCAAGAATTTCCCCTTTCTTTCACTTCCCAGCGCTGTGTGTCTATGTGTGTGTGTGTGTGTGTGTGTGTGTGTGTGTGTGTGTGTGTGTGTGTGTGTGTGTGTGTGTGTGCGGACGACTGAAATCGAAACTTTAAAACAAGCTGAGGCACCAAAAGCAGGTTGAACAACACTCATTTTGAAAGTGTCAGCCTCTAAAAAAAGGTCATTAATGGCTGTGTATGTGTGACTTCAAACACATCTTCGTTTTCAGGATCTGAAAAGAAAGAGCGGCGTGTTTTTTTGTCAACTTTCCCACTCAAGCCCCTGTTCTCATGTGGCTCTGACTCACTCATCCTCAGTGCTGATCGCCTCTGCTCTTGTTGGACGCCACACTGACGTGTCGCAGACGACGGTGAATGAGTCAACACCCGCATTAAAAGATGTTGAGAGATAACACTCTGTCATCATTATAATAATTCATTGAAGTATGGAATCAGTCTGAGCAACACGTGCAGACTGAAACACCAGAGCAGCTGCTACATCACTAACTCCCAGCATAATGCGGGACGTTTGAGCCCCGTTTACATGACATTTCAAGTGAAAACACACGGTTTACACAGTTTTGTTTTAGAAAAGTTTCATGTTTGGATAGCAATGTTTTGAAAACATGGAAATAACGTTTTCCCGTAGGGCGGCCGAAATATATAACCCTGCATAGCAGATGGGCCTGCCTGCTTCAGTTCCTGAAATCCTGCAGATCCCATCTTGTAGCGCTCCGTTGACCAATGGTTTCACCCGGTTAAAATTTTACCGGCCCAATCAGGGAAAAGAAGCGCGAGATGCGGGATGAGCGGAAGTGATGAGAAGATGTGGCGATAACGGACGTGGCGACAACAGACGTAACAACAGCGGGAAGCGCCTGAAAGTTGGAAAACAATGGCGGCGTGAGAAGCGATCTCCGTGGACACGGCAACATCTGCAGTTTTATCAGAAATCGACTCAATTTCTTCTTTGAAAGAGGAGCAGAGAACATCACTTCAAGCCTTTTTTTCAGGAAACGATGTCTGCTGCTTCTCAGCTTGCAGCGCACAAAAGCTACGTCATACCATGGTTTCATGTGGATTGGTCTGTGGTGAGTGTGTCGTGTGTCAATCAGAACGATTGTTCAATCTTCTTCTTCTTTGGTCCGAACGGTCGTCCAATCGCCAGCTACTGATTGTTTTGAATGTCCCACCTCTGAAAACAAATCGGAAGAGCAGCTACCCAGATGGATGTGAAATATTTCCGTGGCGGACAGATGAAACTGTCCATCTGGCGCGTCAGTGTACTCAGCTCTGCGGGCCTATAAACACTACAGCTCCTACAAATTGTCGTTTTGGCGTCATCACATGTGGAGAACGACTAACTGTAGTGCGCATCTGCAGCAGCGATTCAGAAAAGCTAAGCTTTCCGGGTTTACATGTAAACAGAGCGGGAGCGTTTTGAAAAAGTTCTGCTTTCAGTAACAAGATGTACCATTGTCGTGTAAATGCACGCACAAAACGCAACAAAAGTCTGCTGTCTTCACTTGAAAATGTGTATATTGGACCTTGGTCTATAGGTGGTTTGGTCTGATTTGGTCTGTAAGACGTTTGGTCTGCAGGACGTTTGGTCTTCGGGACGTTCGGTCTGCAGATAACTAATTACTTTCACACCAGCAGCTTTAAGAGCATCTCTTCAGACCACAATGCAGATCAGTTTGGTCTCACCAAAGACCAAAACCTCAACTAGGTTGACCAAAATACAACCATTGTGGAAGCATGCAGAAACCAGTGAGGGAAAGATGAGCTTGTACGAATCTTTAAGATCCAGTAAAGAAGTCTGCATAAGTCTTTCATGAGAAATAAGTCTGCACAAGCACTTTTTTTGGGAGGTGGCTGCCTCCTAATCTTCTTCTAGAGCGTTTCCACTGCTGATTACACACCTTGATTAAACAGTGAAACCGAGCTGGTTGGTTGAATGAGTTTCTGGGAGAAGTTGTAGCACGCCATGTGAGACGGGAGGATTGTGCGCCCACGTTTCGCCTGCTGGAGGTTGGTTTCCCGTTGCAGCGTTCACTTCCACATCAGCCAAGAATGTGGCGGCGGAGAGTAATCCAAGGAACAAAAGCTGCTCTTTGTTGTCGGGCTTTAGAGGCGAAGTGACAACCAGCATGAATGAGGGTCAAAGAGCACGGGCTGCTGCTTCGGAGACTGTTTAAAGCGCACGCACACACACACTGAGTGAAGAGAAAAGAAAGTATGAGGAGCGAAGACAGCTGAGATAGGAGCTTTTCTTCCTGGACTCTGGTATTTTGATGGGTCCGTTTTGTAGCTGAGTAACAGACCAACTCACACTGATGGCATGAGAGTAACACACAGACAGAATAGTGTCTTCTCACTCACGTGTATGTGTGTGTGTACAGGTCACTGCTGTGAAACACTGCGGCCAATGTTATCCACCCATAAATCCAGGATTTTTCTGCTTGTCTGGCAGGAATAGATAATTTATAGAATCTATCTTCTGTCAACCTCCTTTAAACTGTTTAGGTTCACTCAGTACGAGTATGACAGAAATGTAATCCCTGTATGCAGATGATGGTGTGGTAAACAGTAGGAAATGTTCACTTTGGCAGAGAAGAACTGCTAAATTCTAACAAGCAGTCTGAATAATCCATTGTTTATTCACATGTGGAGTTTCGCTGAAGTGGTGTTTTGAGGTGTTTTGCCTGTTAAGGAGACAGAAGCTGTTTTAAAGACTTAAAAAGCCTCCAACAACAACATCATGCAAAAAAACTGAGAAAACACACTGAAAACTGTTGCTGTGGAAAGACAGCCATGTTAAGAGCATCTTCCTCCTCTAACATTCAGATTATAGAGCATCTTCCTCCACTAACATCCACATTATATATCCTCTTCCTCCTCTAACATCCACAATATAAAGCATCACATTAATAAAATGAATTAAGTAGGTGAAAACTCACATACTGTAAGTAAGACATTAGGTACTTTTTCAGGTGATCATTCAAGTGAGTCTCGTACTTTTTGCAGAAGAAACCACTACCTGAATGTACTTCACAGCTCCCTGTCAGTGTGTGTGTGTGTGTGTGTGTGTGTGTGTGTGTGTGTGTGTGTGTGTGTGTGCTCTCATCGAGCTGACACACAGCTGGTAGCACTGAGCAGGTCGGGATTACCCGTCATACAGTGAATCCAGTCAGAGCAGGCCGGAGCGCCAAAGGTCTCGAGGACACAAATGTTTCAAGTTGAAGTGGAAGACTGGGTGAGGAATGCACCCGGGGCCACGAGTGTGTGAGAACCTCGCACAGCTCCTGATAACACCACAGACGATGCAGCCGGTGCTCACCGCTCCTTTATCTTGGCATCCTGCACGAGGAAATTGAAGGAGCAGGTGGAATGCTGCAGATATGTCCTCCGGGGGTGTGAATAAATCAATAAAACAACACACACAGGCACGCAAAGCCAGCATGTTATTAAAGCCCCTGTCTGTCCCCTCCCCCTGCCCCCCCGGAGGGGCCCGAGGTGTGGGTCACCGGCCTCAGATTGCCCATCACAGGCTCTTTTTCTCCTCATTATGGAAAAATGAAGTCCACACAAAGGAAGAAGGCTTCGGCAGTGAGTCACGCATCCTCTACTGTGAGGGCATTCTCACTGAAGGTTTCCATTCTCGGCTGCATGTACTTAGTTCCACCTTTCCTCTGATCAGGTTCAAGACGGTTCACATTTACACTAGGGTTTTTTGAAGTGAGTGCGGGGTTTTGATTGCTCGCCTTTACAGGAAACCACACAAGAGAGCTGTAAAGAAAGTACTTTTCAAGCTTTCAACACCAACCTGCCTGCACGAATGATCTGATCTGGTTACTGTGAACAACACCAGTACAGAAACAAACAAGAAATAACACTTTCTCTTGAAACACTGTAGTGTAAATGAATCCTCAGAGTAATGCTACGTTCACACCGAAAGCGTCGCGGGCGTCGTCGACGCTTGCGACGCCTCGAAGCTGACGCTTGTGACGCTTTAAACACGACGCTTGACACCGGGTGGTCACAAAGCTCGCGACGCTCGCGACGCTCTTGATGCACGTCAGTTAATTGGCGCGCTGGAGGCTGATTTCTGTTTCCAGCTATGGCGGATCGCATCAGGAGAGCGGCTCGGCTTTATTTGTTAAATAAAGCTAGGCCGCGTCGTTGTCGGAAAAGTCGCTATTGGCTGCTCTGCTCCTCTCTGCTCTGACTGCAGCGGGGAGCGCTGCTGAGACTGACCGCTTGTGAGCGCTTTGGGACGGGGGAGGGGCTCACGCAGCACCCGCTGCTCATGGACGACAGCAACGAGACGTCCTGTCACGTCTCCAGAGCACCGGAGAAAGTTGCTAGATTTGTCGCTAGTTGCTTTTGACAAAAAAACGTCGCCAAGAGGCTTTGGAAAGTCGCCAGATTTAGCGAGAAAGTCATCAAGTTAGCAACACTGGCCGGCCCGCATCGGTGCTCGGACCACTCGTAGTGACGTAGTACCGGAGGGATCGTCTCTGATTGGTTGACGCTCAGCGGCAGCGCGTCGAAAGTTCAGTTTTCCCAACTCTCAAAAAGCGACGCTCACGACGCTCCTGACGCCGGGGATGAGCGTCGTGGGCGTCGACGCTCGAAACGCTGGAAAAGCGACGCTCATGACGGTCCTGATGCGCCGCCCCGCCGCCCGCCGCTCCACGACGCTCGTCCACCATCGACTTTGCATAGAAAAGCGACGCTCACGACGCCCGCGACGCTTTCGGTGTGAACGTAGCATAAGACTGACATAGAACACATGAAAAGAAAGTATATTTCGTTTCTTTTTTTTCTTGTTTTTTCTTTCTTTTTTTTTTTTTGGGGGGGGGGGGGGGGTAACAACTGTTATCACTTAATTGTCCACTTAGTCAATATTGAAAGAATGAAGTCAGAGAGAAATTAGTAAAAAATTAGTAGTCCAAATTCTCTGTAGTAACAAAGCTTTGAACAACTGAAAAATTAATTAATTAATTAATTAATAAAAGACCCTTACCACAAAAAGAGGCAAATCAAAGAATAAAACGCACAAGAATTAAATATTAAATTCTTTTTTATACTGTTCTCATGATAAAATAATGTAAAAAAATACATATTTAAATTCAGCTTAAATTTTGTCCCGCATATACAGATATAAGTGAATGAATATGATCGTTAATTATTAATTAGTACCAAACCACACCTCATTGTGCTGTCTGGCTGCTTTACAGCGAAAAACCAATAAATCGATTAATATATTTGAATTCATTTACGAATATCACGTTATCTTATTCACACTGTGACATTTTAATTAATTACATGTCAAAATGCGTTAATAATGAAAGCCTGAGGAGCAGACATTGACATTAACAGTATATCTGAAAGGTTTAGCGGCAGCACAGCGGCGGAGATCCAGCTCACCTTCAGCGGTTGTCCTGGAGGTGTGTGACCGGCCGAGGGGCTCTGATTCCCGGGTAACCTCGCTCTCTCTCCCCGCTCCTGGAAACACCGCGGGCCGGAACACTCCGATCCGGGGACGCATAAAAAAAAAAAAAAAAACTTTATGATGGAAAGTTGATATTCTCCCCCTCTGTGTGTTTTGTGGAGTTTCTAAGAGTCAAAGTTTTCTCCAGACGCAGGTGTAAGAATCCCCCGGGCAGACGGAATGGACGCAGCCGCCGTGCGGAGCGCAGTTCTCGGGCAGACTGTGACTGACGAGCCGCTGTCACTGCGGTTCAACCTGGAGCCTCGGCTTCCGGCAGGCCCTGTCACAATAAAACATCCGTATCGCTTTAAGCCGCAAGATTCGCTACATGACTGAAGCCAATCTAGTGTGTAATTTTGATGAACATGCTACATGTTTAATGGCTATAAAATGAATAGTGTCATCTGATTAAAGGCTGTGCTCTTATTTATGGTTTTGTGCTTTGCCTTGTTTTGTATTTCATAGTTTTTATTTTCATGTTGTGCTCACATCCAGTCTCAACCACAGTTTCAAAGTATTGTTCTTCATTTCGTCTCTGCTCTTTACAGTGTTGGTCTGGGATGCTCTGGTTTTTGTTTTGACTCAGTCTGGGGTTACGTGGCCTGCTAGCTTCTCTTTTATCAACCACGTGTGATTCACATGTTTGCTCATCTCCTCTCATTCCTGGCATCACTTGTGTGTCTCCTTTTTCAACCATATCATTTCAGTTTGTTTGGGATTTTTGTTGTGAAATCCATTTCTTTCTTCTTGATTTTTTTTTTTTTTTCTAATTTGATGAGTGAAACTGGAGTTTAGAAGGCTTAATCTCTTAAGTATGTTGGTAATTTCAGACATGGATGGAAACCCCTGTATTAATATAGATGTCCTGAAATATTTTTACCGACATCTTCATCCATCAGATGTATTAATCTGCACCTATCTCCTGAGTGAATGAGGAATTTTTCCCCTTCTGCAAAGGGTTGCTTTTATTTTGAAATTCCGGTGATTTCCCAGTCTTGCTGTAAAACACGTGCTTGACCGAGGGAGAGTTGCAAGGTGTCAGACAGCGAAGCCAGTCTGGCGCTGAGCAGGAGGCCAACAGACGAATCCAGGCTGAGACACACTGCACCACCTCTTTATCAACGTATTTACAATCAGCTTTAATCTTTATGGCGTTCAGAGGCCACTGTAGTCCAGATCATACACTTGTATAAATGTATCCAGTCCACTGCAATGAAATGATCATCTTTGGGACAGCTCCAACTTTTACTGCAGCTTCATGATAACAGTCTGACAATAGAAGGTTACAGGCTTCAAATGGAGACTTCGTTTTAAACGCTGGTGTTGAAGAACTCCTGACGGGTCCAGACACTGATTCGGTCTCGACCTTAAAGTCTCAGTCTTGGGAAACTCTGGTTTTGCTCAGTCAGGGGTTAATCAGGTCAATTAGATCTCTGCAGTGTTTTTTTTCAACCATGCAGTTCACTTAATACAATGGCTTCTATCATGGTTTCACCACAGACCACATCAGCATCATCTGCCGGAGTCTTTGATTCAGACTGAGAAATCACAGCCTCAGTGTAATCCTCCGCACGGGAGAGGAATCCCACTGCAGGATGATATTCACGTCAAACAGAGAACTGAAACTCAGCTTCGGCTCTGGTGCTTCCCTTTGAGAGAATAATGACAGGAAACAGTCAAGATCATAAAACCGTGCTGACTTTGTGTGAGTTAAA
The DNA here is from genome assembly GCF_902148845.1 of Salarias fasciatus. NCBI lineage: Eukaryota > Metazoa > Chordata > Actinopteri > Blenniiformes > Blenniidae > Salarias > Salarias fasciatus. The sequence goes on from NC_043745.1 coordinate 5,575,468, forward strand.
GCTGAAATGTGCATCATTTTGATGTTGTAGCAGCTGAGTTATGAGGGAAGTGTGTCAGTCGGATTCAGGACGTCAGGATGAAATGATTCCTGTGAAGTCTCAACAAGAGAAATGAGCCAGAAGAGCAGTTTGTTCCAGGACCAGCTGAGATCTGTGGAAGGAAATAGGAAGTCTTTTGAGGAAACGATTAATTTCTATTCAGGTTTGACACTTTTACAGTGGATATTTTAAAGTCATTGTGGTTCTGTTGGATTTGTATTTTAAAGTAACAGTGCTCTTTCTCTTCCTAACCTACTGCACAATGCTTCTTTTTCTTCTTTCCTGATCAAATTTACATTTGCAGTTTAAGAAGCACATTAGTTTGTTGAATTTGTAGTTTTCAGTTTCTTTTTCTTTTTTTTTTAGCTTTGAAATAAAGTAGAAGTATTAAAGTGATATACACTGTGGTCAGGAGTTGTCTGATTAGTTCAATGTACAAGATCACAAATGTTTTTTAGGGATGTAAGCACACAAAGGTTCAGCAATAGCACAATCAGTGATTGAGAAGCATTATAAGTGAGGATAAATACACACAACGGTGAAGAATAGAGTATTAATTGTCATTTATGATGATCACTAAATTGTACGTTGCAGTGCAGCTTACTTAAAAAAATGATTAATTCATTTATGATAATTAAATCCATTCCCATATGGTTGTGTTTTATGATATAGAGAGGAGCTACAATATAAAAAAGATTAAAATAGCCTGATTTTAATCTAGATGCTCTGGTTTGTGTAGTTCAGGTGGGTTAAATGCAGGTGATTCATTTCTGACATGGATGAGTAAAGTATGTTTCCTTGCTACTTGTTTTTCTCATATTTCTGAAATGGTTCAGAGAAAAGATTTTTCTCTGAATGACTTGTGAATTCAACCTGAACTTTAATGTTTGCCTTGAAGGTTTGTGCTGTTTTCAAGGTTCTGCAGGTGTAAAAAAAAAAAAACAAAAAAAAAACTCCCTCAATAAATGTCTGTCTGTGACGCAACAAGTGCGTTAACAAAGACTCCAGTCCTACAGTTCAAATACAATGACCTGTGAGCAAACACTGTATTGTAACCGAGGGAAACAGCGGGTCTTTACACATGTGGTGGAGTTTTTTGTTTTGTGTATGAAGATTGTGACTCGGAGCAGTGAACTGAGACATTAGGTCTGGGTTTTTTTAATGTGTCCTGCAGCATAGCGGTGGAGACACGCCTGCAGCAGGTTGGCTAATCATTAAACTCACTGCAATAAATCTGCAACTGTCCATTCTAAACACATTTCCCTCAATAAATCTCTCGAAATGGCAAATTCTGCTCTTATTTTTTGGTCCTAAAAGAAGAGATGTGGGAAAAGAAAGCGGTGTATCTTATCATGCATCGGCATACCGAACCATAACGGACTCAGAGGCCGACTGGAGGGTTTTCTTAACAGATAAGCTATCCGCGGCGGGGCGGCGGGAAAGAGCAGCAGAGCAGGAAACGTGCACCAAACACTGGACCGTGAATGTGTGCACGCACACACACACGTGCACACAAATGAGAATGTGACCAAGCTACTTGAAACAGGGAATTTTGATTTGCTGCATCCCAAAGTATCCAACAACCTTATTTTCCTATTATGGGACAAATATCATGAGCGTGTGTTCTAAGTGTTACCATGCAAACACACACACACACACACACACACACACACACACACACACACACACTTCCTCTCTGTCGAGCTGTCTCATCCATATAATGCATTCACTATAAGCCTCTTAGCTGCACTTTAATCATCACGACACGGCAACCAGCATAACCGTCACCTTCCTCCCACCTTCAGGAACACCTGGGAAGAAGGAATTCACCAGTTCACACGAAGAAGCTTCGAGTAATGGCTGTTTGTGCAACCTTTTTGTCCCAAACAGTCATTTAGGTTGAGTTAGTCTGGTGCAGCATCAGGTTACCTTAAAGATCACAGCTCATGAAACAAAACAAAACAAAAAATAAATAAATAAATAAAACAACTGCGGGGTGTGTTGCAAGTATCAAATTGATCAAAGAAACAGTGAGTGAGTGGGGCGGACAGGTAAAATAGTGCCATAATAACCTTTAAAATTCAAATTTTAAAGTCCTTTCTTGTCTTGTCCCGTCCCATATCGTCTCGTCCTGTCCTGTGTCGTCTCGTCTCGTCTCGTTCTGTCCAGTTATGGGATTCCGTGTTGTGTTGTGTTGTGTTGTGTTGTGTTGTGTTGTGTTGTGTTGTGTTGTGTTGTGTTGTGCTGTGCTGTGCTGTGCTGTGCTGTGCTGTGCTGTGCTGTGCTGTGTTGTGTTGTGTTGTGTTGTGTTGTGTTGTGTTGTGTTGTGTTGTGCTGTGCTGTGCTGTGCTGTGCTGTGCTGTGCTGTGCTGTGTTGTGTTGTGTTGTGTTGTGTTGTGTTGTGTTGTGTTGTGTTGTGCTGTGCTGTGCTGTGCTGTGCTGTGTTGTGTTGTGCTGTGCTGTGCTGTGTTGTGTTGTGTTGTGTTGTGTTGTGTTGTGTTGTGTTGTGTTGTGCTGTGCTGTGCTGTGCTGTGCTGTGCTGTGCTGTGCTGTGTTGTGTTGTGTTGTGCTGTGCTGTATTGTGTTGTGTTGTGCTGTGCTGTGCTGTGTTGTGTCTGCTCATCAAGAAATGAATTTTAAAACAAAAACCAGGGTTTTTTCTTAAAATATGTCATTGTAGTTTTTACTTTCGACTCTTGTTGTGTCAGTCCATTTTCACTCTTATAGTCACTGTTAAGCTT